>NC_135812.1:10227755-10471670 GCF_964213995.1 Mustelus asterias
CAACATCTCGAGAGCCCCAAACAGACAGCGCACACCAGCTTTTAAAGGTTTCATGACCGGCTCAGAACCAATGCTACGCCCTTTATCATCGCCCTCCCCAAAGCACTCCTCAAACCCCTCCAACAATAGCTCAGTGCGCTCCGACAGCAAGAAAACAAATCACAGCAATGATTCTCTCACTTACCTTGGGCTGTGCTCTCCTGGGAAATGCAACCTTCGGGTCAATCTGTTGAAGCAAATCAGAGAAGGGTCAGGAAATCACTGGGTGCATCCCCCGCCCCAGGCCGGTTCAAAACAATCATCGTGTTTCTCAGGCAAGAGTAATAACAATAATAAGAAGAAAGCAGAAAGTTTCCAAGGCCACCATTCAACGCCCTGTCCTGCTTTACTTTTGAAGCTGCTTCGCAGAAGTCAGGCACAGTCTCGAGGATTATTAATCCTGGATACTGTTTCGAAACCACTCGCTCGATGCAATTCAACAATAATTGCGAATCAAAGGGGAGGATTAATATTTTTTTTTATTTTCCCTCTTGGCCCACACATCCTGAACATTATGCTGTCTTTAATGCCCCATTTTAAAATGTTCGTCTCCCTGCAAGATGCCCAGGCCTCCTGCATGGATTGGAGTGTGACTTGTTCCATTCACATAGCTGAACCTCACATACTGCCAGGAATGAGCCTCTTGGAAGGAGCTGCAGCCTTGGATCCAGTGATAGAAACATAAAAACTAGAAGCGGGAAGGAGTAGGCCATCGGCCCTTCGAAACTGCTCCACCATTCATTTTGATCAACGCTGATCATCAAATTCGATATCCTGATCCCCCCACCCCCATGTCAGTTTAGCCCCAAGAACTATATCTAATTTCTTCTTGAAATCACAACATTTTGGCCTCAAATACTTCCTGTGGTAGTGAATTCCACACATTCACCACCCTCTGGGTGAAGAAATTTCTCCTCACCTCAGTTCTCAAAGGTCCTTATCCTCAAACTCTGACCCCTAGTTCTGGACTCCCCCACCATTGGGAACATTCTTTCTGAATCTACCCTGTCTAACCCTGTTAGAATTTTATAAGTTTCTATCAGATCCTCTCACTCTTGTAAACACCAGTGAATATAATCCTAACCGACTTAGTCTCTCCTCATATGACAGACCTGTCACCCCAGGAATCAGCCTGGTAAACCTTTGCTGTACTCCTTCTATAGCAAGGACATCCTTCCTCAGATAAGGACACCAAAACTGCACACAATACTCCAGATATTGGCCTCACCAACTCCCTACACAATTGCAGCAAAACATCTATACATGTACTCAAATCCTCCCACTACGAAGGCCAACATTCCATTTACCTTGTGGTGGGGTCAGGCCGAAAGCAGAGCAGTGGAGGAATGAAGAGAACAGAGCAGGCAGCCTACTTGCATCCAATTTTAACTCTCAGAATTGGGACCACTCTGCCATTCACAGGCACATCTTAACCTGACAAACACCTACTTCCAGCATGGACTGCTGGGCAGTGGTGGCAAATCTGGTGGTTCTCCGCAATCCATTGAAACACCCGTCAGCACCATTCTGCACAACCAATGTAACACACACGGCAGGAACCAACTTTCCTAAACTCCCATGCTCACCAACAACATAACTACCCACTCCACTCAAATCAACTCTCACCCAGTTAGCTGTTCTCCCAAGCTGCATGTTGAGGCCAAAGGATGGGTGCAGACCCAATCACAACCTGAATTTCTCTTCCCTGTAGCTAGGGAGCTATGTGGTTGAGCTAGCAAGTAGAAGGATCCAGCTAATACCCTCCCGATTTCACAAAGTGAGATTAACCCAGATTAGTCGGCACCTCCTTGTAACATTGCTCTAACCCACAATGGACCAGGGTCAGCCCGGCAACAAGATTGATGCAACTAACAGCTCAGCCAACATGTCACAAACATAATAGATTGGAGCAAATATTGGGATTTCAGGTGGATAGCATATAAAGAGAAAAATTCACATGGGGCCTAGGTTGTAAAGCCAACGGACACTTCTAGCATTGGCGGTTATCAAAACAAACATGAGGAGGAGCAGGGCTAGAGTGACAGGACAGATAGGGTTGCAACGAAGGAGCTCCCTAAGAGGGAACTGCAACCCCGTTCACAAGTTCTGCCAGCCCCAAGTGGGAGGATGTGCAGGGTGGTGGGCATTTAACCAAAAAAAAAAACAGGGTGGCACAGTGGTTACCACTGCTGTCTCAAAGCTCCAGGGAACCAGGTTCAATTCCCAGCTTGGGTCACTGTCTGTGCGGAGTCTGCACATTCTCCCCATGTCTGCATGGGTTTCCTCCAGTTTCCTCCCACAGTCCGAAAGACGTGCTGGGTTAGGGTGCATTGGCCGTGCTAAATTCGCCCTCAGTGTAACCCGAACAGGCACCAGAGTGTGGCGACTAGAGGATTTTCGCAGTAACTTCAGCGAAGTGTTAATGTAAGCCTACTTGCGAGGCTGATAAATAGATAATAAACAATCTCAAATTGGAGAAGGGGTCCAAGAAAGTACAAATAAGCAGAGATTGCAACTTCAGTTCACAATCCAGGAGCCTTCCATTGAAAAGGTGTAAGTGTGTGTCTATGAATATAAAATATGTGGGTGCGTACGTGGATGAGGTCAAAGAGATTGTCAATGCTCCTATTAATGGCTCACATACAGGGAATCGTACGAGGTGTGAAAAGCAACAGGTGCCCAAAAGGGCTATTTTCCCAGCACGTGACTGGCAGTTTAAAAAAAAATAGGTCGCAACTGTGAGGAGAGAAGGGTAAAGAACGCACCTTGGGAGCAATCCACTTGGTGCATCATGCACTTCACAGACTGCATTCAAAACCCAGCGGGAACTTTAAGCAGCTCTTCAATAATAAAATAACACACCCAAGGTTCTCTTCAGCCAGATGGTTCCTGCTTTGTTTGTTTGTTCATTTTAGTTTCAGGCCCTGGGGGAAAACGGCAAACCAAATGTGGGCAGAGGGGGGTGGGGGGATAATCTGCCACCTATAGACAAAGATAGAATCACCTTCTGACAGCAGAATCAAAGCGAGAAACTGCGCCAAGGGCCAGTGGGATCTCTCCACCCACTACAAGTGTAACTCCCTTTCATGGGAAAGGATTGGAGTATCCCAGTAGAAGCCTTCACAGAAGATACCCTATGGGCAGAAGGTATTTTATTCTGCCCACAACCCAATCAGTACTAGATGCCTGCAAAGCTCACACCTCACGCTTCCACCGACATCATCAATCCGCACCTAGCCAAGAACAGCTTCTTCCCCTGCTGCTGTCATCAGACTTTTGAATGGACCTACCTCGCATTAAGTTGATCTTTCTCTACACCCTAGCTATGACTGTAACACCACATTCTGCACCCTCTCCTTCCCTGCTCTATGTACGGTATGCTTTGTCTGTATAGAGTGTGGGAGAAACAATACTTTTCACTGGATACTAACACATGAGACAATGAATCAAATCAATATCAAAGTCCTCTTGCAATGTCAAAAATCCACAACCAACACCTAACATCCACCAACAGCCACAGTGCAGGACAACCATTGTGAAACCTCTTTAATTGGTTGACATTTACTTACAACATGAACAAAACAGGTTTGCTACATTAATCCCCTGGCAGGTCAAAACCAATCCCAATATATCAACAAAATTCAAGTCGCACATTAAACACTAAAATAACTGGCTTGCGAGCAAAAAATTATAATTTTTTTTAAAAACCCCAGCCGGGGGAAATATGCAATCCTGGTGTTTGGGACAGAGCTCAACTGACAACAGAGAGGCCAAGAAGGAAAAATAAGATACAAATTAATGTCTCATTTATTTTCCAGAACTTTGGCAAATAAAAATATATATTAAAAAAAATACTGTGCACCTTCGAGGGCTTAAAACAGGTTAATACCACAGTTACGTAAAGATGGTTTTCACTGAAGCATTGCTCCCGAGCCCCAAAACTCTCTCCTCGCTTAGAAGTTTGTTCCCCTTCAACTGTTTTAGCATTAAGTAACCTCCTTCGCACAAATCTGGTACCTTGCGTGGTTCAAGGATGTCTAATCTGGTCTGTCAGCCAGAATTAAGAGTGGGAATTTTAATTATCTCATCCTGTGTCATTGGAAGTTGCCTGAAAAACCAATTTTGCATCCGCTGTTTTGTCCGGGGGGGTTTGGAAGAGAAGAGGTTGAAGGAAGTGCTAGGGTTCTGGACTCAAACTGGATTATCTCACCATAACTAGTCTCCCATGGCATTCAATTTGAATGTTTTTTTTAAATACAGAGAAAAAAAATTAGCACTGGTTAAAACCATGTATAAACAGGCAGCACGGTGGCTAGGACTGCTGCCTCGCAGCGCCAGGGACCTGGGTTCAATGCTTGGCTTGGGTCAGTGTCTGTGTGGAGTTTGCACGTTCTCCCCGTGTCTGCGTGGGTTTCCTCCCACAGTCTGGGAGACGTGCTGGTTAGGTGGCGTTGACCCCAACAGGCACTGGAATGTGGTGACTAGGGGAATTTCACAGTAACTTCATCACAGTGTTACTACCCCCCCCCCCCCCCACCCCCCCACCCCCCCACCAAGCCTTACTTGTGACGAGTAAAATAAACTTTAACTAGCCTTTCTTTAAAAAAACTACAAAGATAAATTACTTAATTAGCTCTAAGAGGATTTTTTTTTTAAATGATACAGTCTTCTAGAAGTCACTAGACAGAAAAACTATTTCTGATGTAGTTGTCATTACCTAGATAATGTTTTAATGTATTACAACAGCTTCTGCGGAGGGGAATAGATCAGATTCCTGCCCTGAAGCTTAAAACAAAGTCGAAAGGATATATAGAGAATGCTACAAAACAGATGCTAAGACACAAGATACACAGAATGGTCAACAAGAAACTCATTCATGCGATTTACAGTCAAACTCTGCATCTTCCCCCGGTGATTAGTAAACTTTGTACTTGAAGTTTCAGCAACACTTCTCTTATGAAAAAAGGGGGGGGGGGGAAGGAGGGAAGATTTTTGGGGGGAAATGCAACAAAAATTTTTAAAAATCAAACCTTACCGTCTCCCACTTGCGTTTCATCTCGATCATACCGCTTAGAAAAGCGATTATAATTTAATTGCAAGACTTCCATTTAACTAGCGACTTAATCGGCCACTAGGCGGTTTGATTGTCAATTTATGTGAGTCAGTGAAGCTGTTCCGGTGAAATTATACCATTATTTTTCCTGCTTTATAAAAAAAAAAGGGGACTTAAGTTGCAGCCAAGCAGATTTGGTTTTAAAAGGAGGAAAAAAAAACCCCAGTTGGCTTTAATATTCCGAGGCAATTTAACTAAGATGAGACACATGAGGCGTTTGTAATTACCTTAAAAAAAAGAGAGAGACACAGGGAGGGGGTGGGAAATCAGTTGGTTACAGTTTTACACTGAAGGAAATCGACACAGAAACACACAAAACATACCGTCTTGGAATCTAATTCGTGATGGGGCTGAGCTAATACTTTATCTACACTTGCAGGATCAGCAAACGTAACGAAACCGAAGCCTCTGAAATGACACAAAGAAAACAAGAAGACGATGAGTAAATAACGAGCAAACAGGGAAGAGAGGGAAAGCAAAACGCCAAGTGTCAAAATATCGCTTCGATTGTACAAAGGAGCGTGGAGCAGAAAGTGTGTGAGAGAGAGAGAGAGAGAGAAGGGGGGGGGGAAGAGAGAAGAGAAAGAGAAAAGAAAGAGAGGGGACGAGCTACAAATGTAGCCACAGAGAAAGAGAGGAGAGAGAGAGAGAAAGCAACGCATATATACACAAAGTATCACCTCCAAACAGCAGGACAATGTCAAAAAATAAGCTCACACTACTCAGACACTTCGTTGGAGACAGTGTCACAATTAGAAGCAAAAATAAAAACGTACTTTGGATGCAATCAGGTTCAAACTTCTGGTAAAAAAAAAATAAACAGAAACGCTTTCCAAACAAAAATAATAATAAAACGTAAAACAAAAAGTAAATGAAGGATCTTACCTGGATCGTTTTGTGGTCGGATCTCGCATTACCATACATTCCCTGATTTCCCCGAATTTGCTAAAATAGTCTCTAAGGCTGTCTGTGTATGTTTGGGGTAAGAAATTGCAAAGAGGGGGGGGGAAAAGAGGCAGGGTGGGTGGAAAATAAAAAAAGGATGGAGGGGGAGGAGGGGAAGGGAGAGGAGGGAGGAAAAGGAAAAAGCAGATTAGTGTGGCTTGTGTCACAGGGTAAAAGCTTTTGCATACTTGTGAAAGATCATCATTGAAGGTAAATGGGGTGGTGTGAGGTGCACACAACATCCACACACACACACAACAATAAAAAAAACTCCCCATTACAGTAACCCAGCAGTGTTGAACAATTCCAATAAAAAGCAAGACCATTTAAACTGGAAACTAAAAGAAAAACAAGAGGGATCACTCACTGATTCCCACACCTCCCTCTGTCCATTCCTCTAGCACCCACTCCCCCCTCTCTCTCTCTCTGTGTGTCCCTCTCTTTACAAGGTTATATATAAACACACACACATTGCACAGACACACACAAAAACAGCGCTGGCAAACAGAGGGGAAAAATACTTTCTTGCCTGGGCTCTCTTACCTGGTGAGGTCTGCCAGCTGAGGCCGCCAATGAACATTTTACTGGGGGAAAACACAACAGAAGTGAGCACAGATGTCAGATCGGCCATTTTGACGTGTAACTTGCAGCTTAAATAGGAAGAGAGAGAGAGAGAGAGAAAGGAGGGAGAGAGAGAGGCCTGAGTGAGTGCAATAAAAACAAAACTAGGTGAGAGAAAGATTGAACAGGGGAAAGAGAGAGAGAGGAGGGAGAGAGAAAGGAAGGAAGGTGTTGAGGAAGAGAGAAAGGAGGGAAGGTGTTGAGGAAGAGAGGGGGGAGAGAGAGAAAGGAGGGAGAGAGAAAGAGGAAAGGTGTTGATGAGGATAGATAGAAAGGAGGGAGAGAGAGAGAGATAGAAAGGAGGGAGAGAGAGAGAGATAGAAAGGAGGGAGAGAGAGAGAGATAGAAAGGAGGGAGAGAGAGAGAGATAGAAAGGAGGGAGAGAGAGAGAGATAGAAAGGAGGGAGAGAGAGAGAGAGAGAGAAAGGAGGGAGAGAGAGAGAGATAGAAAGGAGGGAGAGAGAGGGAGATAGAAAGGAGGGAGAGAGAGGGAGATAGAAAGGAGGGAGAGAGAGGGGGAGAGAAGGGAGAGAGAAAGGAGAGAGAGAGAGAAGGGAGAGAGAAAGGAGAGAGAGAGAGAGAAAGGAGGGAGAGAGAGAGAGAGATAGAAAGGAGGGAGAGAGAGGCCTGAGTGTAATAAAAACAAAACTAGGTGAGAGAAAGATTGAACAGGGGAAAGAGAGAGAGAGGAGGGAGAGAGAGAAAGAGAGAGAAAGGGAGAGGAGGGAGAGAGAAAGGGGGAGAAGGTGTTGAGGGGAGAGAGAGAGAGAAAGGGGAGGTGTTGAGGAGAGGATGGAGAAAGGGGGAAGAGAGAGAGAAAGGAGGGAGAGAGAGGAGAGGGGGGGAGAGAGAGAGAGAAAGGAGGGAGGTGTTGAGGAGAGAAAGGCCTGAGTGAGTGCAGTTAAAACAAAACTAGGTGAGAGAAAGATTGGACAGAGGAAAGAGAGAGGAGGGGATGAGGAGAAGGAGGAAGAAAGCAGCAAATGGAAAATAGAAAGAAAAGTCAGCTCAGAACATACCCTGGGTCATGTTGCGAGTCGTTTGGACTGCCAGAGGCTTGGCTACCGTCTGCTTCCATATCTAGCAACTAAAAATAATAATAAAAACACTCACTCAGCACCCCCCTCCCCCCCCAAAATTAAAATAAGAGGGAAGACCCCCAGCCCCCCCCCTCCCCACCGGGTTGAGAGAAGCGACTGGCAGCCGGGATTGAGCTGCTCACACGTGGGGATCAGCTCAGTCCGGAGCCGCCGCTATTGCTGCTGCTGCCGCTGCCTCAGCCCCCCCACGTGGGCGGGCCCTGAGCCTGGAGCCCCGCCCCTTGCCCCGCCCCCGATACACTGACTGTATCCAGAGCACAGACCCCGCCCCCCCCTCCGCCGCCCGCTCCCATTGGCCGCGCCCCCTCCCCCGCCCATTGGTTAGAGGCGCCCGCCACTCACACGTCGCCACCCCCCCCCTCAGCGCCATCCGCCAATAGGGGCCTGTCGCGCGCCGCTGCTCCCCGCCCCACTCCCCCGGCCATTGGTTGGCGCCCCCTGTCAATCAGAGCCCCATCTCGCGCTGCCCCCGCCTTCGCCCGCTCATTGGTCAGTGCCTCCTTGTCAATCTCGTCAACGTCTCGCGCGCTCCGCTCTCGCCCCCCCCCCCAAGGGCCGCCTGTCAATCACAGCCCCTCCCCCTCCTATATCCGGCGCATCCACAACCCGGCCGCTTCCATTGCCCTTCCCCCCACGACTCATTGGTCAGGCCCACTCTCGCGCCGCCGCCCCCTCCCCCATCATTGGTCGAGCCCACCTGTCCATCACCCAGCCTTGCCACACCCCCTTCGCCCAGCCGGATCCTCCCCCCGGGCGGCGGCGTCGGCCGGGGGGGGGGGAGGGGAGGGGAAGCCCCGCCTCCTTCGTCAGAGGGCGTGTGGCGGCGCTCTTTGACGATGGGCTCCGCCGGCGTGCCCTACCATTGGCCCGCCTGCGCCTTCGGTTGCCATGGCAAGCGGCACCAATGCGGTGACGTCATGGCAACACTATCTTTTTTGGCAACACCCCCAAACCCCCCCAAAAATACCCCAAACCCCCCCAAAAAATACCCCAAACCCCCCCAAAAAATACCCCAAACCCCCCAAAAAATACCCCAAACCCCCCCAAAAAATACCCCAAACCCCCCCAAAAATACCCCAAACCCCCCCAAAAATACCCCAAACCCCCCCAAAAATACCCCCCAAAAATACCCCAAACCCCCCAAAAAATACCCCCAAAAAATACCCCAAACCCCCCCAAAAAATACCCCAAACCCCCCAAAAATACCCCCAAAAAATACCCCAAACCCCCCAAAAATACCCCAAACCCCCCCAAAAAATACCCCAAACCCCCCAAAAATACCCCAAACCCCCCAAAAAAATACCCCAAACCCCCCAAAAAATACCCCAAGTCCCCCCAAAAAAACCCCAAACCCCCCAAAAATACCCCAAACCCCACCAAAAAATACCCCAAACCCCCCCAAAAAATACCCCAAACCCCCCCAAAATATACCCCAAATCCCCCCCCAAGAAAAAAACAGAAAAGGGGGACATAGAAACTGCAACAAAAGTTGGTGCAAATTGTGGAAACTTCCCTGTTGAGCAACCACCCGGGAAATGAGCTTTGATTGGCTGGAGCTCTGCAACAACAAATGTGCAGATACAAACTGATTTGGGAAAGGAAAAGCAAAAACTTAAGCAGTTGAGAATGTAACAGTTTCACAGTAACTTCATTGCAGTGTTAATGTAAGCCTTACTTGTGACTAATAAATAAACTTCAATTCGTTCAGCAAATTAAAAGGCAAAAGTTTTTTTGACTTGAATTTGATTTATTATTGTCACATATATTAACATACAGTGAAAAGTGTTGTTGCGTGCTTCTCCAGACAGAGCATACCGTTCATAGAGAAGGAAAGGAGAGAGTGCAGAATGTAGGGTAGAGTGCAGAAGGTGAGCTGCACAGGAAAATAGACGGTCATGGGACTATAGGGGGTGAGGACCTTAAAACGATCGCTATTACCAAAGAGGTAGTGCTGGGTAGGCTAATGGGACTAAAGGTAGACAAGTCCCCTGGTCCGGATGGAATGCATCCCAGGGTACTAAAAGAAACAGCAGAGGCAATAGCAAATGCATTAGTTGTAATCTATCAAAATTCACTGGACTCAGGGGAGGTGCCAGCTGATTGGAAAACAGCTAATGTAACGCCACTGTTTAAAAAAGGAGGCAGACAAAAGGCAGGTAATTACAGGCCGGTTAGCTTAACATCCATAGTTGGGAAAATGCTGGAATCTATCATAAAGGAAGAAATAGCAGGACACCTGGATGAGAATGGTTCAATCAAGCAGACGCAGCATGGATTCAGGAAGGGAAAGTCATGTTTGACTAATTTACTGGAGTTTTTTGAGGAGGTGACGAGTGCGGTTGACAAGGGGGAACCGGTGGATGTGGTGTATTTGGATTTCCAGAAGGCTTTCGATAAGGTGCCTCACAAAAGGTTACTGCAAAAGATAAAGGTGCACGGAGTTGGGGGTAAAGTGTTAGCGTGGATTGAAGATTGGCTATCTAACAGAAAACAGAGAGTAGGTATAAATGGGTGCTTTTTTGGTTGGCAATCCGTGACTAGTGGCGTGCCGCAGGGATCGGTGCTGGGGCCTCAACTATTTACCATATACATAGATGATCTGGAGGAGGGGACCGAGTGTAGGGTAACAAAGTTTGCGGATGACACTAAGATGGGTGGGAAAGCAAATTGCGTAGAAGACACAGAGAGTCTGCAGAGAGATTTGGATAGGTCAAGTGATTGGGCGAGGATCTGGCAGATGGAGTATAACGTTGGTAAGTGTGAGGTTCATCCACTTTGGAAGGAATAATAGGAAAAGGGACTATTATTTAAACGGTGAAAATTACAACATGCTACTGTGCAGAGGGACCTGGAGGTCCTTGTGCATGAATCACAAAAACACAGTTTGCAGGTGCTGCAGGTGTCAAGAAGGCAATGGAATGTTGGCCTTTAATTGCGAGAGGGATGGAGTATAGAAGCAGGGAGGTCATGCTGCAACTGTACAAGGTGCTGATGAGGCCTCACCTTGAGTACTGTGTACAGTTTTGGTCCCCTTATTTAAGAAAGGATGTATTGGCTTTGGAAGGGGTGCAGAGAAGGTTCACTAGGTTGATTCCGGAGATGAGGGGGTTGGCTTATGAGGAGAGATTGAGCAGACTGGCCTGTACTCCTTGGAGTTTAGAAGGTTGAGGGGAGATCTTATAGAGACATATAAGATAATGAAGGGGCTAGACAGGGTAGAAACATCGAGATTGTTTCCACTTACAATGGAAACAAGAACTAGGGGGCATAGCCTCAAAATACGGGGGAGTCAATTTAGAACAGAGTTGAGGAGGAACTTCTTCTCCCAGAGGGTAGTGAATCTTTGGAATTCTCTGTCCAATGAAGCAGTAGAGGCTACCTCATTAAATGTGTTTAAGTCACAGATAGATAGGTTTTTAGCCAATAAGGGAATTAAGGGTTATGGGGAGCGGGCGGGTAAGTGGAACTGAACCCACTATCAGATCAGCCATGATCTTATTGAATGGCGGAGCAGGCTTGAGGGGCCAGATGGCCTACTCCTGCTTCTTATGTTCTTATGTTCTTAAAATAACATCTGGACTTGCAAGCTCCCCCCACCCCCCCCCCCCCCCCCCCCACCCACCCACTCCCATGAATTGCTGCCTGTGTTGGTTGATTCACTTTCTCTCTTTACAGACAGACTAAAAGCAAAAATGCTGCTGGAAGTCTGAAATAGAAGCAGAAAGTGCTGCATAAAAGCCCAGCAGGGTCTGTGCAGCAACTGTGGAGTAGAGTTAACACTTCCAGACCAATGTGACTCTTCCTCCTTTTTCTTTTTCGAAGGCTCTGAGTTGCAGGAGTTTTACAGCCCTTTTTCTCTTTTCTTCCTCCCCCTACTTGTCTCTCCCTTGCACCGTCTCGTTTCTCTCATTCCCGACACAGGTTGTGCATTGACCCTGTGTGTGTGTGAAATGAATCCCCCCTTTTTGCACTAGTTCCACCAGCTTCACGCTGTGCACTTGCTCTGCTGAATCGCCTTGAGAAAGTCTGGGGCTGGAAATCAGGCTGACTGCCAGGGCGACAACTTATATCCTAAATATTAATTCAAAAGGCAAACAAACTCGCGCACGTATATAAATGTTCTGATTTTGTCACGAGTGGGGGAATCGATAGCTGCTTCAAGATATGTCATGAGGTTTGTCATTCATTTCGATCCAGCCTACAGTTTCTAATCATTAACTCAAGCGCGGAAATGCATTTTTGTTAACGTGTAGCCAGTTCGTGCTGTGTCAGACCAGATCATTTCAGCAGAGAAGTAATAACAGTTGTTTTTGTTTAATTTCTTAATAAAATGCGATGTTTAAATAGTCTCATAGTTAGCGGTTGTTATTTAATGACATGGTCGATTTGTGATCATTTGCAGGAAGTATGGGGTGTCGCCCCTCACTATTTTATCGATTGATTTTCTATATCCCCCCAGGCTATTTTTTTATATTTCAGCATCAGTCAAGAACTGAGCAAAGTTCTGCTAGAATTACAACTGGAATTTCTAAGTTAGCAGAGCATCTTATGTTGTCTATATCAGAAACGTGTCCCTTTAAACTGTCATAATGTAGATAATGATTTGTCCCCAAACAGAATGATCAGCTAATGTTATTATTTTTTAAAAAACTGGTGTGGTGCTTGAGGGAGGATTGTTGGCCTGGGACAGTGGGATAATCCCCACCCTGTTAGGGTCTTCAGATCTTCCCAACACAGACATAGAGAGCAGATCTCGTCTGAAGGACAGCATTCCCAACAATGCAGCATGCTCCGAGTTCTGCGGACGAGTGTCTGCATCGCATGCCAATAATAAATTGCTTCATATATACTTTTTTGGTAAAACAAATCTGGGTTCCTAATGTGCAATCACTGGTGCGATCACTGGCACAGACAAATCATTCACAACTTCCAGATCGAGATCGGATTTCACCTGGAATAAAAACAGAAAATGTTGGATAGACAAACTCGGTGGAGAGAGGAACAAAATTAACCTTACCAGTCCACATGTCCCATCAGATTTCACCCTCTGTTCATGAATGTCTCTAATCTAAATTGTCTCCCATCCTCTATTTTGTTCCCTCTTTTTTCCTGTGTATCCTCCGTTTCTGTTCTATATCTGCAGCATTATCTTTCACCTAAGATTCTGCAAATCTGTGAGTATCACACAGTACAGTGTGGTTCCCTGATCTTTATTATAAGAATGATTACCACTGTCCTCCTGATGTCATTTCAACAAACATTTATTTTGGAGATATTCCGAATTATATATCAAACACCTACCTCTTTGACTGTGATGTTGATCCACTTCAATCCCTACCTCACTCCTTAACCCCCCCCCCTCCTCCTCACTATCTTATAACACCAGCCCACAATGCCTCTCTGTACGGATGCTAGAATCATAGAACCCCTACCCTGCAGAAGGAGGCCATTCGGCCCATCGAGTCTGCACCGACCACAATCCCACCCAGGCCCTATTCCCTGTAACCCCCCCATATTTACCCTGCTAATTCCCCTGACATTAGGCCCAATTTAGCATGGCCAATCCAACTAACCCGCACATCTTCCCGTGTGCGCGTGAGCTTCCTCCGGGTGCTCCGGTTTCCTCCCACATTCTGAAAGACATACTGGTTAGGCGCATTGACCCGAACAGGCGCCGGGCTATGGCGACTAGGGGAATTTCACAGTAACTTCATTGCGGTGTTAATGTAAGCCTTACTTGTGACTAATAAATAGGCTGTAAATCTTTGGAGTGTGGGAGGAAACCAGAGCGCCTGGAGGAAACCCACAAAGACACGGAGAGAATGTGCAAACTCCGCACAGACAGACAAGTTATAGGGCATATTCCTTGAAAGAGGGACTAGTGATTGAGCAAGTACAATCATTCCAGTGTGCAGTACTTGTAAGCATTTGTTCTCTCACCTCAGTATCACATCCCAGACCAGGAGGGTAGGTGTAAGCAGCCAGCACTGTCAGTGCCATTCTTGCCAAGTGTGCTCCAGTAACCCAGCAGATTTTGTCTTCATTCCCCTTTGACCTCCACGGGGAACACTTGACCCTGTCACTCTTCATCATGCACAGTAGTGATCACAAACTCACTGCATTATGGGTATAAATGTGGGTATAAATCCGTGCCATTCTATTCTGCATTAACCCTATGTGTACCAGTATG
The DNA here is from genome assembly GCF_964213995.1 of Mustelus asterias. Taxonomy (NCBI): domain Eukaryota; kingdom Metazoa; phylum Chordata; class Chondrichthyes; order Carcharhiniformes; family Triakidae; genus Mustelus; species Mustelus asterias. The sequence continues at coordinate 10,241,764 of NC_135812.1, forward strand.
TTTCACTTCATCTGATTTAAAAAAATAATTATCATAATAATAAAACTGACGGATGAGTATTTGCTTTTTGATATTAAACATTGTTAAAAAAAATCTGCTTGTCACTCCCAAAACTCCTTATCAGGAATTATGACCAAATTTCCACCTCCCCCATTTCCCCCTGCAGTAAAAGCAAAATACTGCGGATGCTGGAATCTGAGTATCGAGTATAAAAGTTGGAGTGTTATGGTAAGGTTATATAAGGCATTGGTGAGGCCGAATTTGGAGTATTGTGTACAGTTTTGGTCACCTAGTTACAGGAAGGATGTAAATAAGATTGAAAGAGTGCAGAGAAGGTTCACAAGGATGTTGCCAGGACTTGAGAAGCTGAGTTACAGAGAGAGCTTGAATAGGTTGGGACTTTATTCCCTGGAGCGTAGAAGATTGAGGGGAGATTTGATAGAGGTGTATAAGATTTTGATGGGTATAGATAGAGTGAATGCAAGCAGGCTTTTTCCGCTGAGGCTAGGGGAGAAAAAAAACCCGAGGGCATGGGTTAAGGGTGAAAGGAGAAAAGTTTAAAGGGAATATTAGGGGGGGCTTCTTCACGCAGAGAGTGGTGGGAGTGTGGAATGAGCTGCCGGATAAAGTGGTAAACTTTTAACATTTAAGAAAAACTTGGACGGGTTCATGGATGAGAGGGGTGTGGAGGGATATGGTCCAAGTGCAGGTCAGTGGGACTAGGCATAAAATGGTTCGGCACAGACAAGAAGGGCCAAAAGGCCTGTTTCTGAGCTGTAGTTTTCTATGGTTCTATGGTTCTATGAAACAAAAACAGAAAATGCTGGAAAATCTCAACGGGCCTGACAGCGTCTGTGGAGAGAGAAACAGAGCTAAGGTTTCAAGTCTGATCAAGACTCTGATCAATCCACCTAACCAGCATATCTTTCGGACTGTGGGAGGAAACCGGACCACCTGGGGGAAACCCACGCAGACACGGGGAGAACATGCAAACTGAGGGAGAATTTAGCACGGCCAATGCACCTAACCAACACGTCTTTCGGACTGTGGAGGAAACTGGAGCACCCGGAGGAAACCTACGCAGACACAGGGAAAACGTGCAGATTCCTCACAGACAGTGACCCAAGGCTGGAATTGAACCCGGGTCCCTGGTGCTGTGAGTATAAAGTTTATTTATTAGTGTCACAAGTCGGCTTACATTAACAATGCATTGAAGTTACTGCGAAAACCCCCTAGATGCCACACTCCGGTGCCTGTTCAGATACACCGAGGGAGAATTTAGCACGGCCAATGCACCCTAACCAGCACATCTTTCGGACTGTGGGAGGAAACCGGAGCACCCGGAGGAAACCCACGCAGACACAGGGAGAACATGCAAACTGAGGGAAAATTTAGCACGGCCAATGCACCTAACCAACACGTCTTTTGGACTGTGGGATGAAACCGGAGCACCCAGAGGAAACCCACGCAGACACGGGGAGAACATGCAAACTCCGCACAGACAGTGACCCAAGCCGGGAATCGAACCCAGGTCCCTGGCGTTGTGAGGTAGCAGTGCTAACCACTGTGCCACCATGAAGGCTAGAATCTTATACACTAAGCCATGGCCAACACACAACAAGAGTTGGAATCCTGGCTGATCCTTAACTAGAAGATGGGACCCGACAGTCAAACTACCAGCTGAATTAAACTAACTCGGCAATGGTTGAGGAATGGATTTTGGTGTTTTCCTGATTTGTATGGCTCAGAACCAGTTTGCTAATGCATTAAAATTTCCAACTATATAGCATACTCCCCTCTGTTTAATTGTTCTGCTTGATGCTGATGAGACTAATAGCTACTTTCTGTTTAAACACTGTTTAAAGTAGAACCACACTGTGAAGTTGTAACTTGCTTGCAGTATTAAACATGTTGAATCCATATAACCAGTGAAGGAATCTGTAGAAAGTTATTTTTATATGCCTTTCAATGAAAACATAACAAGACAGAATTTGACCCATGCCAGTAATTGGATTAATATTTAGTTTTGCCTTGCATGCAAAAAAAATAATCATTATCACGGTTAATCAAAAATCCCCTGTTACGCCCACACCTTCTCATATGTTATTAATAGAACGATACACAGTAACCAAGTTAGGAGTATTTTTCTCAAAGTCTTGAACGCAACATACAACCATAAGTCGAGAGAAGGTTCCAGTAATTATCTGCAGTGTGTCAGTTGCAGAGTATATTATTCTTTGTATGATCTATTGCGTTGGAGCACTTCAAAAGATGCAAACAGAAACAACACAAACAAACTTGTATGCAGACAAACTTTGGTGTAATGGAAGAGAACTGATTCATAACAGACCTCGTCTCCCACCTCCTACTTTCAATCTCCACTTTCATTGTTGAAAGCGTAATACCAAAACTAATTAAATTTAAATAAACCAACAACAAATTTGTCTCTCTGCTTTGTTGCTTTCGTGTCTTAAAAATCAGTACATAAACTAGGTTTAACCCTTTAATTAATTCCTATTGAAGCCTTTGGGCAGGAAGACCTGAACTCTAAAAACAAAAGCAGGATTTATTTTTGAACAGGCTGCAACAATAGGGGCGGCACGGTGGCACAGTGGTTGGCACTCCTGCCTCGCAGCGCCAGGGACCCAGCTTCAATTCAAGCCTCGGTCACTGTCTGTGCAGAGTTTGCACTTCCTCCCCGTGTCTGCCTGGGTTTCCTCCGGGTGCTCCAGTTTCCTCCCCCAGTCCAACGATATGCGGGTTAAGTGGATTGGCCATGGAAAATTGACCCTCGTGTCAATAGGGTCTGGATGGGATTGTGGTTGGTACATACTCGATGGGCTGAATGGCCTCCTTCTGTACTGCAGGAATTCTATGATTCTAATAAGTGGCCTCATAGTGTGCTGCTGAGACAGGTCGCGGTGTGGAGAATTCTGAGGCATTTTGATGCCATACAAATTTATTTTTTATTCATCCGTGGGACATGGACATTGCTGGCTGTCCAGCATTTATTGCTCATCCCCGGTTGCCCAAGGGCAGTTGAGAGGCAACCACATTGCTGTGGATTTGGAGTCACGTGTAGGCCAGACCAGGTAAGAATGGCAGATTTCCTTCCCTGAAGGACATTAGTGAACCAAATGGGTTTTTCTGACAATGGTTCCATGGTCATCAGTAGATTTTTAATTCCAGATATTTTGCTTTATTGAATTCAAATTCCACCATGTGCCACGGCGGGATTCGAACCTGGGCCCCCAGAACATTAGTTGAGTTTCTGGATTAATAATCTAGCGATAGCGCCACTAGGCCATCCCCTTCCCCAATCCAAGTGTAATGACATTAAAAAGCAGTGGCTTGTAATGAAAAGTACCCAAAAAGTTCTGACTTCTCAGAATCTGATGGCTTCCCTTGGGAGTCAAGATGACAATTAACGTGAATTTTCCATAGCGCCAGTTCACAGTTAAAGAGAAGGCATGATCTTCCTTTCAGAAGCAAATGGATCAGAGCCTGGGGGTCATAGCTGTTAGTTGTGCTGTCATTCAACCACAATCACAATTATTTCTTTGAATTATTTAACGCCTTAGTTGATTATAAATTGTACTAATTATATTCAACCAAAATAAAGCAGCTAAGCGGGGAAGGAGAGACAGATAATACAGAATGCACAGAGGTAGGCAGAGTCAGGTGAGAAGGACAATGTTTACATTCACACAAGGTAGGATATCGGGAGGAACAAAGACAGAAGCAAGATGATGGAGGGGCAGATTTACAGAGGGAACGTGCGTGAATGAGAGAAATACAAAGAAGCACAGAGAGACTGAGACAGACAAAGGGAACAATAAGCAAAGAAAGGGCGAGGGGCAGACAGAAAGGGAAAATGAGAGGGATTCAGACAGAGAGATGGGAAAGAAGGAGTCAACTTCTCTCTGTTAAGCTCGCAAAGCCTTATCTAAATCAACACTGCCTTTTACACAAAGCCAAGTGTCACCAGACATCAACATGATATAGCTTGTATGTTGTGGCTGATTGTGTCTAAGGTGATGGGAGCAGTGTTATCGTGAGCTAGTAAATAATGATAGCAGTGTGCCGTGGATATTTACTAGCTCATGATAACACTACTTTAAATAATTGGACAAAGCTATTGGTGTTTCGTGAAAAGCCCACAGGACAGTTCTTGACAACCTGTTAGATATCATTTTAAATGGAACTGTAAACACACGTAACCCTTTGCTGGCCTCAACATTTCAAAACGCAGACAATCAAAACCCTACTCTGAACTTCCCACTGCCAGTTTCTCAATCCATTAGTTAAGGGAGGTGAGGAGGGCACAGATGCCTTGGCATCATCATTGCATAAGATAAAAAAGTCAGCGCAGACACAGAAAAGATCCTGCAGTCCATCTGGACAGTGAGAAACACAAGCCACAGCAACAACATCTTGTATTTATATGACACTTTTAATTCAGCAAAACACCCCAAGGCACATTATGGGAGCATTATCATAGAATCATAGAATCCCTACACTGCACAGGGAGGCCATTCAGCCCATCGAGCCTTTATCGACAACAGTCCCACCCAGGCCCAATCCCCATAACCCCACGCATTTCCCCTACCTAATCCCCGTAGACACTGAGGGGCAATTTAGCCAGGCCAATCCACCTAACCTGCGCACCTTCGGAGAGTTGGAGCAAACCGGCGCACCCGGAGGAAACCCACGCAGACACGGGGAGAATGTGCAAACTCCACGCAGACAGTGACCCAAGGCCAGAATCGAACCCGGGTCCCTGACCCTGTGAGACAGCAGTGCTAACCACTGTGCCACCGTTCCACCCAATTAGCTATCTTTTTTGACGCTAAGCCTGTTCGGGAGATGTTGGGATGGAGAGGTAGGTTTGAAAGGGCATCTTAAAGGATGTAAAGGAGAGGTGGACAGACTTAGGGAGCGAATTCCAGAATGCCGGGCCTCACCAGCTGAAGGCACAGCCCCCATTTGTGGGGCAATTAGAATCGAGATCCGCAAGAGACCAAAATTCTTCACCAACCAGAGCAATCTTCCAATCATCTCCCAAGTGGACACAAACCTCAGGAGCACAGCGGGGATTTAAGCAAAGCCTGATTCACTCACAGGTGATGTGCTTTAGCTCCACTCTTGTCACTTCAACCCTTGGCCTTCCAAAGTCGGGGCGGGTGAGGCTTGCAGAACGGCATTCCCCGTTGGCCTCAGTCGCGATCTTACGAACCTCGGGTGAGCGTGCCAGCAAAGTTCTGGCCATCGGGTTCACTAATGTTCTTTAGGGAAGGAAATCTGCTGTCCTTACCCAGTCTGGCCTACATGTGACTCCAGAGCCACAGCAAAGTGATTGACTCATAACTGCCCCAGTTCAAGGGCAATTAGGGATGGGCAATAAATGCTGACCCCAGGCCGTGGCACCCATATCACATGAATGAATTTAAAAAATGTAGTCTCCCTGACCAGGAATGTATAGTGAAAATATCAAAAGAATTACAATTGTACAGAGGCATCTAAAAGTGGAACATACTGCACAGAGAGACATACAAAGAACAAAGAACAGTACAGCACAGGAAACAGGCCCTTCGGCCCTCCAAACCTGTGCCGCTCATTGGTCCAACTAGACCATTCGTTTGTATCCCTCCATTCCCAGACTGCTCATGTGACTATCCAGGTAAGTCTTAAACGATGCCAGCGTGTCTGCCTCCACCACCCTACTTGGCAGCGCATTCCAGGCCCCCACCACTCTCTGTGTAAAAAATGTCCCTCTGATATCTGAGTTATACCTCGCCCCTCTCACCTTGAGCCTGTGACCCCTCGTGATTGTCACCTCCGACCTTGGAAAAAGCTTCCCACTGTTCACCCTATCTATACCCTTCATAATTTTGTACACCTCTATTAGGTCTCCCCTCATTCTCCGTCTTTCCAGGGAGAACAAGCCCAGTTTACCCAATCTCTCCTCATAGCTAAGACCAGGCAACATCCTGGTAAACCTTCTCTGCACTCTCTCTAAAGCCTCCACGTCCTTCTGGTAGTGCGGCGACCAGAACTGGACGCAGTACTCCAAATGTGGCCTAACCAGTGTTCTATTCAGCTGCAACATCAGACTCCAGCTTTTATACTCTATACCCCGTCCTATAAAGGCAAGCATACCATATGCCTTCTTCACCACCTTCTCCACCTGCGCTGCCACCTTCAAGGATTTGTGGACTTGCACACCTAGGTCCCTCTGTGTTTCTATACTCTTGATGGCTCTGCCATTTATTGTATAACTCCCCCCTACATTAGTTCTTCCAAAATGCATCACTTCACATTTATCTGGATTAAATTCCATCTGCCATTTCTCCGCCCAATTTTCCAGCCTATCTATATCCTGCTGTATTGTCCGACAATGTTCATTGCTATCCGCAAGTCCAGCTATCTTCGTGTCATCCGCAAACTTGCTGATAACACCAGTTACACCTTCTTCCAAATCATTCATATATATCACAAATAGCAGAGGTCCCAGTACAGAGCCCTGCGGAACACCACTGGTCACAGAACTCCAGCCGGAAAAAGACCCTTTGACTGCTACCCTCTGTGTCCTGTGGCCAAGCCAGTTTTCTACCCATCTAGCCACTTCTCCTTGTATCCCATGAGCCTTAACCTTCTTAACCAAACTGCCACGAGGGACTTTGTCAAATGCCTTACTGAAATCCATATAGACGACATCCACGGCCCTTCCTTCGTCAACCGTTTTTGTTACTTCCTCAAAACACTCCACCAAATTTGTAAGGCATGACCTCCCTCTTACAAAACCATGCTGTCTGTCACTAATGAGATTGTTCCGTTCTAAATGCGCATACATCCTGTCTCTAAGAATCCTTTCCAACAACTTCCCTACCACGGACGTCAAGCTCACTGGCCTATAAATATCCGGGTTATCCCTGCTACCCTTCTTAAATAACGGTACCACATTCGCTCTCCTCCAATCCTCAGGGACCTCACCTGTGTCCAATGAAGAGACAAAGATTTCCATCAGAGGCCCAGCAATTACATCTCTTGTCTCCCTGAGCAGTCTAGGATAGATGCCATCAGGCCCTGGGGATTTGTCAGTTTTAATGTTACCTAAAAAACCTAACACTTCCTCCCTTGTAATGGAGATTCTCTCTAACGGGTCAACACCTCCCTCTGAGACACTCCCAGTCAACAAGTCCCTCTCTTTTGTGAATACCGATGCAAAGTATTCATTTAGGATCTCCCCTATTCCCTTGGGTTCTAAGCATAATTCCCCTCCTTTGTCCATGAGAGGTCCGACTTTTTCCCTGACAACTCTTTTGTTCCTAACATATGAATAAAATGCCTCAGGATTCTCCTTAATCCTGTCTGCCAAGAACATTTCATGACCTCTTTTTGCCCTTCTAACTCCCCGTTTGAGTTCTTTCCTACTCTCTCTGTATTCCTCCAGAGCTCCATCTGTTTTCAGTTGCCTGGACCTAACGTACGCCTCTCTTTTCTTTTTGATCAGATCCTCAATTTCCCTGGTTATCCACAGCTCTCGAATCCTACCTATCCTTCCTTTTTACAGGCACATGCCTGTCCTGCAGCCTTATCAACTGTTCCTTAAAAGACTCCCACATGCCTAATCCAGCTATAGTTAACCTTCCCCAAAGTTAGCACCCTCCCTTAGGACAACACTCGTCCTTGTCCATTACTATCCTAAAGTTAACAGAGTTGTGGTCACTATTTGCCACATGTTCCTCTCCCAAAACTTTGACGACCTGACCGGGCTCATGTCAAATATATGTCAAATTTTATGGCACTTCCTATTATTTTAACAGTGAAAAGTTTTGTAATGTATTTTTATAAATTTAAAGTATACTTTTGTGGAAATAAAAGTGACTAACACCAATAAGTAATTTAATAAGAAAGTTCAATTAAAGTGATGAAGGGGTGGAGTTAACTGTGTGTGTGAATTTAAAGCTGTTTTATGCCACTAAATTCTCATAGAACAGTGATAGTTTAAATAATCTTTAAAAGTTTATTTATTAGTGTCATAGGTAGGCTTACATTAACACTGCAATGAAGTCACTGTGAAAATCCCCTAGTTGTCACACTCCTGCACCTGTTCAGGTACACTGAGGGAGAATTTAGAATGGCCAATGCACCCTAACCAGCACGTCTTTCGGGCTGTGGGAGGAAACCAGAGCACCCGGAGGAAACCCACGCAGAAACGGGGAGAATGTGCAGACTCCGCACAGACAGTGACCCAAGCTGGGAATCGAACTCGGGTCCCTGGCGCTGTGAGGCAGCAGTGCTAACCACTGTGCCACCGTGTCGCCCTAAAAGCAAGGTTCTACCGAGATAAGGATACATAGAGGAAATAACTCCCCTGTGGAAAACAGAATGTGAAGGTAACACAAGCGCACAAGACCAACATGTTTCAGGCCTTTTTCTGATGTTGTAAACATGTTGCATCAGGCCTGATTAAAATGAAACATTTGGATTGTTACTGGAAGTTTTAATCCTGACAGGCAGATTGAAACAAGGGCACTGTAATCACTCTGTAGGAAACTTACACACAGTCTTGAGGCGCTACTGTTTCAGTGGGGGTCTTTTATTTTTAAAAATAATCTATGCCTTCATTCAAATGGCAGAGAGAAGAATTTCAGACGTAGAGTCCCAGGCTCGCGAATAAGATGTAAATTGCGATTTGCATAATTTATTCAGCTCCCCGCCGATTTCTGGTGCGGAGCTGACGACGCCGGAAATTCAGCGGCCAGAGGTGCGCAGAGGCTGTGGCGTACGGCGGGAAGCCCGCTACACGGCCTCTGCTGATGTCTCACGGCCTGCTGCACTGGGCGGGGAGAATCACCTCCTATATTCCTTCAGCCAAAGTTTTCTCCAAACGCTCAAATCATCTATATCTCTTTGCAGACCCCTTACGTTCTCTTCACAACTTACTTTCCCACCTATCTTTGTGTCATCAGCAAATTTAGCAACTATCATTTAAATTTAGCACTGGGTGGCACGGTGGTTAGCACTGCTACCCCCCACAGCTCCAAGGACCTGGGTTCGATTCCAGCCTCGGGTCACTGTCTGTGTGGAATCTGCATGTTCTCCCCATGTCTGCGTGGGTTTCCTCCGGGTGCTCCGGTTTCCTCCCAAACTCCAAAGATGTGCGGCTTAGATGGATCGGCCATGCTAAATTGCCCTTTAGTGTCAGGGGGATTAGCAGGGTAAACACATAGGATTATGGGGTGAGGGTCTGGGTAGGATTGTTGTTGGTACTGGCTCAATGGGCCAAATGGCCTCCTTCTGCACTTTATTCTATGATTCTATGAACTATGCACTTAGTCTCTTCATCCAAGTTATTAATATAGACTGCACTATAGGGATTCTATGATTTCTATGTAAATTTTTATTTTATTTATTAGTCACAAGTAGACTTACATTAATGCTGCAATGAAGTTACTGTGAAAATCCCCCAGAGGCCACACTCCGGCGCCTGTTCGGGTAACACTGAGGGAGAATTTGGCATGGCCAATCCACCTAACGTGCACACCTTTGGATTGTGGGAAGAAACCGGAGCACCCAGAGGAAACCCACGCAGACATGGGGAGAATGTGCAAACTCCGCACAGACAGTGACCCAAAGCCGGGAATCGAACCCGGGTCCCTGGCACTGTGAGGCAGCAGTGCTAACCGCTGTGCCTCCGAAATAGTTGAGAGTCCAGCACTGACCCCTGTGGCGCTCCACTCATAACGTCTTGTCAACCTGAAAATGACCCCTCTGGTGGGATGAGTTAGGAGTTACTTTGAGCCTTTTTGAAATGGGCTCATTGGCGACTGTTTCAGATTCAGTCAAAAGCTGGCTATGTTTGTAAATAATATTGTAAATCTCTCATTAATCTATATTGGCTCTGGTGAGTGCCACTTCTACTTTCAAAGTAATATTCTTTCATCAGATTGACATGGTACAACAATCTACCTCTTCACTGACACTTTATTTAATGACACTGGTTAAAGAGCAATAGTTAGCTGCTATAATTCACTTGCAGCCAGTCATTCGTACAATGTGCCTACATAGCAGACGTGTCAAATAATTAAACTGGTTGGTCAAATCAACAGTCTGATTTCCCAGCGTGCTGCGAATTTAAACTTGAAACCTTGGACCTGCAGATCCCAGGGTAATCCTGGTTTCTACAGCTGTCCTAGCTCAGATTCTGTTTATCTCTGGAGATGGTCTGCCCAGTGTAAATGCACCCTAAACAGAGTGTTAGCTTATGAGATGCAGATAGCATGAGGGCATGACCTCAAATGTAGATGAGGGAGGGTGAAGCAATGTAATATATTTGCCTTAGGGACAAGTGAATGTATGGAATGGACTCCCATAGACCATAAGACCATAAGACATAGGAGCAGAATTAGGCCACTCGGCCCATCGAGTCTGCTCCGCCATTCAATCATGGCTGATATTTTTCTCATCCCCATTCTCCTGTCTTTTCCCCATAACCCCTGATCCCCTTATTAATCAAGAACCTATCTATCTCTGTCTTAAAGACACTCAGTGACCTGGCCTCCACAGCCTTCTGTGGCAAAGAGTTCCACACATTCATCACTCTCTGGCTGAAGAAATTCCTCCTCATCTCTGTTTTAAAGGATCGTCCCTTTTGCCTGAGGTTGTGCCCTCTGGTTCTAGTTTTTCCTACTAGTGGCAATATCCTCTCCATGTCCACTCTATCTCGGCCTCGCAGTATCCTGTAAGTTTCAATAAGATCCCCCCCCTCATCCTTCTAAACTCCAACGAGTACCGACCCAGAGTCCTCAACCATTCCTCATGCGACAAGCTCTTAATTCCAGGGATCATTCCAGTGAACCGCCTCTGGATCCTTTCCAAGGCCAGCACATCCTCTGGGGAAATAGGGGAGGCACTGGTCTCCCTTCTATTATCGTTAGACTATTAATCCAGAAACTCAGCTAATGTTCGGGGACCCGGGTTCAAATCCTGCCACGGCAGCTGGTGGAATTCGAATTCAATTTTAAAAATCTGGAATTAAGAATCTACTGATGCCCATGAAACCATTGTCGATTTTTGGAAAAACCCATCTTGTTCACTAGTGTCCTTTAGGGAAGGAAATCTGCCGTCCTTTCCTGGTCTGGCCCACATGTGACTCCAGAGCCACAGCAATGTGGTTGACTTTCAACTGCCCTCGGGCAACTAGGGATGGGCAATAAATGCTGGCCAGCCAGCGACGCCCATGTCCCACGACTGAATAAAAAATAAAAATTTGATAGAGGGAAATGAGACAAGTTGTGGGGATATGATAGCCAAGATATCTGTGCCTATCTAATACCTCATGAGCATCTCCAATTTTAATCATTCCACCATTAGTTTCGACACATTTAGTTGCCTAGGCCCCAACCTCTGGAATTTCTTCCCTATATCTCACCACCTCGCTGCCACCCTTTCATCCTTCAGAAGACACTCATTGAAAAGCCGCTCCTTTGACCAAGCTATTGGTTGTCTGTACTAATGTCTCCGTTCATGGCTCAGTGTTATACTTGGTTTTATAACACTCCTGTGAAGCGCCTTGAGATGTTTCATTACAGCAAAGGCGCTATATAAATGTAAGTAGTTGTTGGGTAAAAAGGCTGATCAGGCTCAACTGAAATCCCATGTCAAAGGTCCCCATCCAAATTTGGGCAGCACAGTGGCACAGTGGTTTGCACTCACAGCGTCAGGGACCCGGGTTCGATTCCAGTCTTGGGACACTGTGTGGAGTTTTCACGTTCTCCCCGTGTCGGCGTGTGTTTCCTCCAGGTGCTCCGGCTTCCTCCCACACTCCAAACACATGTGGGTTCGATGGATTGGCCATGCTAAGTTGCTGCTTTGTGTCAGGAGAATTAACAGGGTAAATGTGTGGGGTTACGGGGATAGGGCCTGGGTGGGATTGTTGTTGGTATGAGCTCGATGGACTGAATGGCCTCTTTCTGCATTGTAGGGATTCTATTCTATGATTCTATGAAATTTATATGATAAGACAGGTGCTGGAGATGGATACCACCTTTGGAATTGTGCATTGCCTTCAAGCAGTGCCGGATTTAGACTTGGTGAGGCCCTAAGCTATATAAAGCTTGGAGGCCCCTTGTTAAAAAGTTACACCAAAAGGTCTCACAAAGGTGAGACCAAAACAGGACCTTGGGTCGCCACAAAAAAATTAAAAACGTAATTATGCCTTTTAATTATTTAATAGTAAGGTATTTAAAGTGAAAAATACAAATTATTTTCAAATGCGGATTCAAAGGCCCCTGCGGATTGTGAGGCCCTAAGCTGTAGCTTGTTTAGCTTCTGCCTAAATCCGGCACTGCCTTCAAGAGATGTAGAGAGAAAAATGATAATTATATCCAGTTGGGTGGGGTAATGAGGAACTACTGAGGTCTGGGGAGTTCTATCCCAAACCTGGGAAAAGATGGCAGAAAATTGGAGGTGAGAAAAATGAGAGATCGTACCTGTTCACGTAACACAGAATGAGTCATTATCCCTTGACATTGTACACAAAGGGTCAAATCTTCAGAAGAGGTGGGGGGTTAAAGGGTGGGGAATAATTGGATTACAGGAGGTCATTTGGCGCAATGGGGTTAGTGTCCCTGCCTCTGATCCAGAAGTTCTGGGTTCAAGTCCCGCCCGGGGACTTGATGGCCAAGGAAGGTGCATTCATAACGCGGCCAAACAGGTTGAGTGTGTCAACTTGCAAATCCTTCCAAACATGGCAATGGCTGGTGGTAAAAGCAGGAGAGACTCCTGCTCAGCCACGCTTGATGTGGAGTGGTGCCCCTCAAACCATAAGCACCCTGGTGACAGACTGGCAACCAGTTCTAGGAATTACCAGCTATGAAGACAGATGAAAACCTGCCTTTAGTGCACTACAAGGTGCGGGAAGGGAATTGGAATTGGAAAACAATTGGGCCAAAATGTGCAGAGCAGATATAATTCAGATCTCAGTTTAACATCATTCATTCCCTGGGCCCCGGTGTTTTGTACCAGGTACACTCCCTTTCTCTGGGCCCTGCGCAGTAAGCTGCAGTGCCTCCATTGGCAAGAGGTAACAATTACAACACGACAACTTCACACAGTGGACAGCAGTGAAGTCAGCAGGTGTCTAGAAATTTATTACGGAAGTTCACATGGACATAAGATTTTCCATTCAGCGTGGATTTAATTAGGAGGAATAATGCAGATGGGAACTGGAAGTTATAAATCATACAATCCCCACAGTGCAGAAGGAGGCCATTTGGCCCATCGAGCCTGCACCAACAACAATCCCACTCAGGCCCTACCCCCGTAGCCCCATGTATTTCCGCTGCATCCCCCTGACACTGAGGGGCAACTTAGCACGGCCAATCCACCTAACTCGCGCATTTTTGGACTGTGGGAAGAAACCGGAGCACCCGGAGGAAACCCCACGCAGACACGGGGAGAAAGTGTAGACTCCGCACAGGCAGCGACCCAACTCCGGAATCGAATCTGGATCCCACTATGAGGCAGCAGTGCTAACAACTGTGTTATCATGTCTCTCATAAAGCGCCATGGACCATTTAGGTAAGCGGGCAAAAATATCAGGCCGAGTTTGATGTGGGCAAATGGGAGGCCATCCACTTTGAACATAAGAAGGATAAATCAGAGTATTTTCTAAATGTTGAGCAACCAGTAACCACAAAGCAGCAAAGAGAGTTTGAAGTTCACGTACAGTACACAAATCATTCAAAGTGATTAGTCAGGTACAAAAAGTAATTAAAGAGACAAGTGGAATGTTGGCCTCTGTTTCAAGGGTGCCAGATAAAAAGGGAAGGAAGTTATGCCTCAGTTGTACAGAGCCTTGGTCAGATTCCATCTGGAATACAGCATTCAGACTTGGACCCAATATTCCCAGATGGATATCTTGGCCTTGTAGGGAGTGCAGCACAGTTTCAGCAGAATTACACCTCAGAGGATTGAAATTCTGAGGACAAGTTGTACAAAGTTGGCTTGTATTCTCTTGAGCGCAGGAGATTGAGGGGCTCATATCTGCTTGAGACGTTTAAAGGTCTGTACTCATTGGTTAGATAGGTTCTTGATTAATAAGGGGATCAGAGATAGATAGGTTCTTGATTAATAAGGGGATCAGAGATAGATAGGTTCTTGATTAATAAGGGGATCAGAGATAGATAGGTTCTTGATTAATAAGGGGATCAGAGATAGATAGGTTCTTGATTAATAAGGGGATCAGAGATAGATAGGTTCTTGATTAATAAGGGGATCAGAGATAGATAGGTTCTTGATTAATAAGGGGATCAGAGATAGATAGGTTCTTGATTAATAAGGGGATCAGAGATAGATAGGTTCTTGATTAATAAGGGGATCAGAGATAGATAGGTTCTTGATTAATAAGGGGATCAGAGATAGATAGGTTCTTGATTAATAAGGGGATCAGAGATAGATAGGTTCTTGATTAATAAGGGGATCAGAGATAGATAGGTTCTTGATTAATAAGGGGATCAGGGGTTATGGGTTATGGAACTCCCCGGATAGCCCATTCTAAAATCAACTGCTTGAGTCCAAGCTCAGAGAAGGTTTCAGCCACAACTGCATTATGAATGCTCATTAATTTGCATATTATTATAATGTGATTTGCACCCCTATTCTGACATTCCCAAAATGTTTCCAAAAGTACTTGTTTGACTTTAGAAGGATGAAGGGGAATCTTATTGAAACTTACAGGGTACTGCGAGGCCTGGATAGAGCGGACGTGGAGAGGATGTTTCCACTAGTAGGAAAAACTAGAACCAGAAGGCACAACCTCAGACTAAAGGGACGATCCTTTAAAACAGAGATGAGGAGGAATTTCTTCAGCCAGAGAGTGGTGAATGTGTGGAACTCTTTGCCGCAGAAGGCTGTGGAGGCCAGGTCATTGAGTGTCTTTAAGACAGAGATAGATAGGTTCTTGATTAATAAGGGGATCAGAGATAGATAGGTTCTTGATTAATAAGGGGATCAGGGGTTATGGGTTATGGAACTCCCCTGGATAGCCCATTCTAAAATCAACTGCTTGAGTCCAAGCTCAGAGAAGGTTTCAGCCACAACTGCATTATGAATGCTCATTAATTTGCATATTATTATAATGTGATTTGCACCCCTATTCTGACATTCCCAAAATGTTTCCAAAAGTACTTGTTTGACTTTAGAAGGATGAAGGGGGATCTTATTGAAACTTACAGGGTACTGTGAGGCCTGGATAGAGCGGACGTGGAGAGGATGTTTCCACTAGTAGGAAAAACTAGAACCAGAAGGCACAACCTCAGGCTAAAGGGACGATCCTTTAAAACAGAGATGAGGAGGAATTTCTTCAGCCAGAGAGTGGTGAATGTGTGGAACTCTTTGCCGCAGAAGGCTGTGGAGGCCAGGTCATTGAGTGTCTTTAAGACAGAGATAGATAGGTTCTTGATTAATAAGGGGATCAGAGATAGATAGGTTCTTGATTAATAAGGGGATCAGGGGTTATGGGTTATGGAACTCCCCGGATAGCCCATTCTAAAATCAACTGCTTGAGTCCAAGCTCAGAGAAGGTTTCAGCCACAACTGCATTATGAATGCTCATTAATTTGCATATTATTATAGTGTGATTTGCACCCCTATTCTGACATTCCCAAAATGTTTCCAAAAGTACTTGTTTGACTTTAGAAGGATGAAGCGGGATCTTATTGAAACTTACAGGGTACTGCGAGGCCTGGATAGAGCGGACGTGGAGAGGATGTTTCCACTAGTAGGAAAAACTAGAACCCGAAGGCACAACCTCAGGCTAAAGGGACGATCCTTTAAAACAGAGATGAGGAGGAATTTCTTCAGCCAGAGAGTGGTGAATGTGTGGAACTCTTTGCCGCAGAAGGCTGTGGAGGCCAGGTCATTGAGTGTCTTTAAGACAGAGATAGATAGGTTCTTGATTAATAAGGGGATCAGAGATAGATAGGTTCTTGATTAATAAGGGGATCAGGGGTTATGGGTTATGGAACTCCCCGGATAGCCCATTCTAAAATCAACTGCTTGAGTCCAAGCTCAGAGAAGGTTTCAGCCACAACTGCATTATGAATGCTCATTAATTTGCATATTATTATAATGTGATTTGCACCCCTATTCTGACATTCCCAAAATGTTTCCAAAAGTACTTGTTTGACTTTAGAAGGATGAAGGGGGATCTTATTGAAACTTACAGGGTACTGTGAGGCCTGGATAGAGCGGACGTGGAGAGGATGTTTCCACTAGTAGGAAAAACTAGAACCAGAAGGCACAACCTCAGACTAAAGGGACGATCCTTTAAAACAGAGATGAGGAGGAATTTCTTCAGCCAGAGAGTGGTGAATGTGTGGAACTCTTTGTCGCAGAAGGCTGTGGAGGCCAGGTCATTGAGTGTCTTTAAGACAGAGATAGATAGGTTCTTGATTAATAAGGGGATCAGAGATAGATAGGTTCTTGATTAATAAGGGGATCAGGGGTTATGGGTTATGGAACTCCCCGGATAGCCCATTCTAAAATCAACTGCTTGAGTCCAAGCTCAGAGAAGGTTTCAGCCACAACTGCATTATGAATGCTCATTAATTTGCATATTATTATAGTGTGATTTGCACCCCTATTCTGACATTCCCAAAATGTTTCCAAAAGTACTTGTTTGACTTTAGAAGGATGAAGGGGGATCTTATTGAAACTTACAGGGTACTGCGAGGCCTGGATAGAGCGGACGTGGAGAGGATGTTTCCACTAGTAGGAAAAACTAGAACCAGAAGGCACAACCTCAGACTAAAGGGACGATCCTTTAAAACAGAGATGAGGAGGAATTTCTTCAGCCAGAGAGTGGTGAATGTGTGGAACTCTTTGCCGCAGAAGGCTGTGGAGGCCAGGTCATTGAGTGTCTTTAAGACAGAGATAGATAGGTTCTTGATTAATAAGGGGATCAGAGATAGATAGGTTCTTGATTAATAAGGGGATCAGGGGTTATGGGTTATGGAACTCCCCGGATAGCCCATTCTAAAATCAATTGCTTGAGTCCAAGCTCAGAGAAGGTTTCAGCCACAACTGCATTATGAATGCTCATTAATTTGCATATTATTATAGTGTGATTTGCACCCCTATTCTGACATTCCCAAAATGTTTCCAAAAGTACTTGTTTGACTTTAGAAGGATGAAGGGGGATCTTATTGAAACTTACAGGGTACTGCGAGGCCTGGATAGAGCGGACGTGGAGAGGATGTTTCCATTAGTAGGAAAAACTAGAACCAGAAGGCACAACCTCAGGCTAAAGGGACGATCCTTTAAAACAGAGATGAGGAGGAATTTCTTCAGCCAGAGAGTGGTGAATGTGTGGAACTCTTTGCCGCAGAAGGCTGTGGAGGCCAGGTCATTGAGTGTCTTTAAGACAGAGATAGATAGGTTCTTGATTAATAAGGGGATCAGGGGTTATGGGGAAAAGGCAGGATAATGGGGATGAGAAAAATATCAGCCATGATTGAATGGCGGGGCAGATTCGATGGGCAGAGTGGCCTAATTCTGCTCCTATGTCTTATGGTCTAAAGGGTTCAGCACAGCCTCAAATGGAGCAATCAGGAAAGAGGCAACAAGATCAGAGCTGACCATTGTAGTGAAAAGCAGTTCTTCGCATAAAGGGTAACAGAAATCTGTCATTCTCCACACCTAATCCCCCCGGCACACCCCTTCCTACACCCCACAAAAGGCTGGGGATGTGGGACAATGGAAGCTTTCAAACCTGAGACCTATAGATTCCTGTTAGGCAACAATATCAAAGAATATGGAGCAAATAGAGATAAATGATGATGGGGTGCAGCCATCATCCAACTGAATAATGGAACAGGCTCGAAAGGCTCTTCCTGTGTCTTGTGGTCCTATTTATTTCCAACAGAAAGCAGAGCTCCATAATAAGTAGCCGTGAATTTCATACATACATCACCGACCGCTGTAACCCTTTAGGTTGATAACAGCCCTTTCCTTCTGGGCGAGATAACAGAAACATATTTACTGAGGCTGGCAGCAGAAAGCATGGGCCCACTCAGCGAGCAATCTTTTATCAGATCTCTGGAAAAAGAGTGTTTTGTCACAGATAGTTCCACTACCCACATTGGAAGGACCAGATAAGGCAAGCTATTTTTTTTAAAAACCGCAACCTAATGTTAGGATTCTAGTTTGAAATTCAGCACTGATATAAATGCCTGGGTCTCAGCTATTTACAAGCGAAAGAAATGGCTTAGATGAAGATACCAAGAGTAACGTATCCCAAGTTTCATAAGAGTCATAAGAACTAGGAGCAGGAGTGGGCAATTCAACCCCTCGAGCCTGCTCTGCCATTCAATACGATCATGCCTAATCTCATCTCAGCCTCAAGGGCGGCACGGTAGCACAGTGGTTAGCACTGCTGCTTCACAGCTCCAGGGACCTGGGTTCGAATCCCGGCTCGGGTCGCTGTCTGTGTGGAGTTTGCACATTCTCCCTGTGTCTGCGTGGGTTTCCTCCGGGTGCTCCGGTTTCCTCCCACAGTCCAAAGATGTGCAGGCTAGGTTGATTGGCCATTCTAAATTGCCCCTTAGTGTCCTGGGATGCATAGGTTAGAGGGGTTAGTGGGTAAATATGTAGGGATATGTGGACAGGGCCTGGGTGGGATAGTGGTTGGTGCAGACTCGATGGGCCGAATGGCCTCTTTCTGCACTGTAGGATTCTATGATTCTAACTCCACTTCCCTACCCATTCACCACAGCCCTTCAAACCCTTACTAATTAAAAATCTGTCCTCCTCTTCCTTAAATTTACCCAATGTCCCACCGTCCATTGCACTCTGGGGCAGTGAATTCCACAGACACACGACGCTTTGAGGGAAGTAATTTCTCCCTATCTCTGTTACCCCTTATCCTAAAACTGTGACCTCTTGTTCTAGATTGCCGCACAAGAGGTAACACTCTCCCCATGTCTATTTTGTCAATCCCCCCCCCCCTTATCATCTTGCGCACCTCAGTTAGATCTCCTCTCGTTCTCCTAAACTCCAGGGAGTGGAGGCCTAAATTACCCAAACTCTCTTCATAAGACAAGCCCCTCGGGCCCTATTTTACCATTTTGATTCTAAGTGCTGGGCGGACTTGAAACTGGGGGTGTTTCAGACTCGTTCTCAGCCGCCCCCCATACGCACTCTGCCTGGAAAAATATCAGCGATTCCGAATCGCGCTGCAGAAGCCTCTGGGTGGGGCTTAACGCGCCCAAAATTCTGCAGCTCCGATTGGCGCCTCCAACTGCGCATGCGCAGAAAGAAAAAGGATAGAATGCGGCTCCCCTGCCACACCCCTCCCGGGCGGGATAATGCCTCCCCCTGGCCCCCACAGACATTGCCCCACCCCCACAACATTACTGACCCCCTTATCCTCCTGCACCCCCACCACCCAGACTGATCGCGGGCCCCCTCCCCCCCCTTCTCCCCCACTGATCTCAGGCAGAGTGGCAGCGGACCCCCCCTTTCCCTCCACTGATCTCAGGCAGAGTGGCAGCGGACCCCCCCTTCCCCTCCACTGATCTCAGGCAGAGTGGCAGCGGACCCCCCCTTCCCCTCCACTGATCTCAGGCAGAGTGGCAGCGGACCCCCCCTTCCCCTCCACTGATCTCAGGCAGAGTGGCAGCGGACCCCCCCTTCCCCTCCACTGATCTCAGGCAGAGTGGCAGCGGACCCCACATTCCCCTCCCACTGATTTCAAGCAGAGAGTTGTCGGACGGTCGACACTTACCTCCTCACTAACTGGAGCGCCCGAATCGGACTTTTGTGGAGCATGTCTGATTCACACTGATTCTGGACGGGCGAATGCGGTGGTAAAGGGGGAAGTGCCGGTAAGTTTGGGCGTGCAGCTCATTAAGACAATTTAAATGCATGCAAATGCGAATCTGGAGTATTATGTCATAGCTCCGACAAAGGGTCATCTGGGCTCGAAACATTGGCTCTATTCTCTCCCCACAGATGCTGTCAGACGTAGGGCCTGATTTTACCAAAACTTTTTCGGGTGCAAAATCGCGGTAAAGTTGGGTGTCGGGTCTATACCGCGATCTGCACCCGATTCCGAGCAGATCGCGTCTTTACCGACACCCGATTCGGGCGTGGGTCCGGCCCGCGCCCGAATTGGGCGGCTCGACGATTTAAATGCATTTGCATGTATTTAAATTGACTTAATGAACCGCGCGCCCAACTCTACCGCCAAATCCCACTTTACCGTCTTCTGGCCCGATCCGCGTTCGTGCTGTTACCGACCTGCAAAATAAAAGTCTGAAGTCGCCGCTGCAGCCTCTGACCCAGGTCATCCTCTGGTCGGGGCGGGAGGGGGTGGGAGGAGGAGAGGGGGTGTGACGTCTCATCCCCTGGGGGTGAGAGGGGAGGGGGTGTGACATCTCATCCCCTGGGGGCGGGGGGTGAGAGAAGAGGGGGTGTGACGTCTCATCCCCTGGGGGTGAGAGGGGGGGGGTGTGACGTCTCATCCCCTGGGGGGGGGGGGGGGGGGGGAGGTGTGACGTCTCATCCTCTGGTCGGGGGGGGGTTCCGCTGCCTGTCTGCGGCCGATCCCTCCTGGCACCATCGCTGGTACACTACCAGCCACCGATTACTCTTCCCTGCAGGTGCGAGAGAGCGGGAGAGATGTCTGTGGCTGGTAGTGAACCAGTGATGGTGCCAGGAGGGATCGGCCGCAGACAGGCAGCGGAACCCCCTGACCACAGGATGAGACGCCACACCCCCTCTCCTCCACCCCCCAGGGGATGATCGGTCACACCCCCTCCCCTCCCACCGCCCCCAGGGGATGATCGGTCGCACCCCCTCCCCTCCCACCCCCCACAGGGGATGATCGGTCACACCCCCTCCCCTTCCCACCCCCCACAGGGGATGATTGGTCACACCCCCTCCCCTCTCACCCCTCCCCAGGGGATCATCGGTCACACCCCCTCCCCTTCCACACCCCCCCGCCTCCCCCCCCATCCTCCCCCCCCCCCACCACCACCCCCAACCCCCCCCCGACCAGAGGATGACCGTCAGAGAGCCGCTCTCTCCGCTTTCTGCTTTTTTTTCACGCCCGAGCGCACTGTGATTTTTTTGAACTGCGCATGCACAGTTCAGAGCTCCTGGAAGAGGATTCCAGGCGCGGATCTATTTGACGCCCAGGTCCGGCACTTCGACTCAAAATGGTAAAATTCCCCCCGTAGAATCATAGAATCCCCACAGTGCAGAAGGAGGCCATTCGGCCCATCGAGTCTCCACCGACCACAATCCCACCCAGGCCCTATCTCTATAACCCCATGCATTTACCCTAGCTAATCCCCCTGACACTAAGGGGCAGTTTATCATGGCCCAATGCACCTAACCCGCACATCTTTGGACGGTGGGAGGAAACCAGAGCACCCGGAGGAAACCCACGCAGACACGGGGAGAATGTGCAAACTCCACGCAGACAGTGACCCAAGCCGGGAATCGAACCCAGGTCCCTGGCGGTGTGAGGCAGCAGTGCTAACCCACTGTGCCACCGTGCCACGACCTGCTAAGATTTTCCAGCATTTTCTGTTTTTGTTTTCAGATTCCAGCATCCGCAGTATTTTGCTTTTATCTGGAGTACTGTGTACAGTTTTGGTCTCCTATCTAATAAAGGATTTTCGTGCCTTGCAGCAAGGATTCACTAGATTGATTCTGGGGAGGAGAAGGTTGACGTGCGATGACAGTTTAAAAAGGCTGAGTACTCTACTCTGTGGAGTTCAGAAGAGTGAGTGGCGATCACGTTAAAACGTATATGACTAGTAGAGGGTTTGGCAAGGTAGATGCTGAGATGTGATTTGCCCTCAATTAAAGACTCTAGAACTAGGCAGATGCACCATAGAAAGCATTCTTTCTAGATGAATCACAGCTTGGTATGGGATCCTGCTCTGCCCAAGACCGCAAGAAATTGCAAAGGGTCGTGAATGAAGCCCATCCTTCACGCAAACCACCCTCCCATCCATTGACTCTGTCTACACTTCCCGCTGCCTCGGAAAAGCAGCCAGCATAATCAAGGACCCCACGCACCCCGGGCATTCTCTCTTCTACCTTCTTCCATCGGGAAAGAGTTACAAAGTCGAGATCACATACCAACCGACTCAAGAACAGCCTCTTCCCTGCTGCTGTCAGACTTTTGAATGGACCTACCTCGCATTAAGTTGATCTTTCTCTACACCCTAGCTATGACTGTAACACTACATTCTGCACTCTCTCCTTTCCTTCTTTATGAATGGTATGCTTTGTCTGTATAGCGCGCAAGAAACAATACTTTTCACTGTATGTTAATACATGTGACAATAATAAATCAAATCAAAAATCAAGCAAGACAATGGCAAAAGGCTCACCAAGGCAATGTGAAAATAGACAAACAAGTTATTATGATGGGGAGCGCCTTGCCCTTAAGGATTCTGGCATAACCAGCAAACAGGAATTGGGAAAAACCTTGAAGAGAAGAAAGTTGCAGGGCCATGGAGAAAGAGTGGTACCAATGGAATAGACTTTTCAAAGATCAAGGAACATGTTCAGATAAACTTACAAAGCCAACCCCTTAACTGAAGTCTATGTCTACACCCCATATCCTGCCCCTACCCAACCTTTAACCTTGGGTAAAACATACAGTGGATGAAAAGCTATGTAAAACTGTGTTTTTTTATTCATTCATGGGACATGGGCGTCACTGGCTGGCCAGCATTTATTGCCCATCCCTAGTTACTCTTGGAGGGCAGTTGAGAGTCAACCACATTGCTGTGGCTCTGGAGTCACATGTAGGCCAGACCGGGTAACAATGACAGATTTCCTTCCCTAAAGGACATCAGTGAACCAGATGGGTTTTTCCGACAATCGACAATGGTTTCATGGTCATCAGTAGATTCTTAATTCCAGATATTTTTTATTGAATTCGAATTCCGCCATCTGCCATGACGGGATTCAAACCCGGGTACAGTTGTAAGATGATACAGTTTGTAAATAGTTGAGGACAAGCTTGGGTTTGAGCGGTATACTTTGGGCAGCTCTGAACTTATCATGAAGAGGAGTTACTAAGTTAAGGTACGTGTGTACTGAGAAACTGTCTCCCAGTAAAATCCAGCACCTTTAGGATGGGAAGCTATTCTCACCCAATACAGTTATGCAGGGCAATCAAGGTAGCTCCACACAAACCATCATCCTGATTCCAATGCAATATAAATTCTCAGTTTAGCTTTAGTAATAGTCAAATATTTGCAATAAAGAATTAGCATAAGAAAGAACATAAGAAATAGAAACAGGAGTTGGCCACATTCCCCCTTGAGATTGCTGTGCCCTTCACGTACAATATTTGACCTCAATTCCACCTTCCTGTCCAATCCTATATCCCTTGATTCCATTTCAATCAAATAATCTAACAATCTCAGCCTTGAATAGACAGCAAGCCTTGGGTTACTGTCTGTGTGGAGTTTGCACGTTCTCCCTGTGTCTGCATGGGTTTGCTCCGGTTTCCTCCCACAGTCCAAAGACGTGCAGGTTAGATAGATTGGCCACGATAAATTGTCCCTTAGTGTCCCAAGATTACCGGATAAACGTGTGGAGTTACGGGGGTAGGATGCTCTGTCCGAGAGTGGGTGCAGAGTCGACGGGCCGAATGGCTTCCTTCTGTACTCTAGTTATGCTAAGTCAAAGGGTGGCTAGTGGATGTGTTCACAGGTTCTGTCACTGGCCAGTTGGTGTATTAACTGGCTGTTTTTTATTCGTTCATGGAATGTGGGTGTCGCTGTCTAAACCAGCTTTTATTGCCCATCCCTGATTGCCCTTGAGAAGGTGGTGGTGAGATGCCTTCTTGAATCACTACAATCCATGCGGTGCAAGTGAACCCAGAATGGCTGCAGAGGATAGACAACTTGATATGAGTCTATACCGGGTTACTGGCGTGTGTCACCTGATGAAGGAGCAGCGCTCCGAAAGCTCGTGCTACCAAATAAACCTGTTGGGCTTTAACCTGGAGTTCTGAGACTACTTACTGTGCCCTAGCTATGACTGTAAGACTACATTCTACACTGTCTCCTTTCTTTCTCTATGAATGGTATGCTTTGTCTGTATAGCGCGCAAGAAACAATACTTTTCACTGTATGTTAATACAGGTGACAATAATAAATCAAATCAAATCAAAGACATGAGGGAATTGCTGGCCTTGGAGAAGGAGCATCTGTGGAGTCGCCCACCACCTCAAGCGTCACATGTGGAGCACTCAGAGGCCAAGCATAAACAGTGGAAAGAGAGCACAGAATCCAGAGTGTACTGTGTAGTGATACATGTGTCAATAATAACTCAAATCAAAGCATAACCTCTCATCCTGGACCCTCCACTGGGAGAGACAGCCGCCGGAAACCTCTGCCCTTGCCCACGGCTGGGATTCTCCGGTGCTACTGCAGTGAATGGAGCTTTGTCCGAACGCCAAATTCTCCATTCCCACTGACAGTGAGGCAGGACTGAAGGAGATCGGAGAATCCCACCCAGCATCTACCCTGTCAAATCCTCAAAAAAAAGCTTTATACATTCCAATTAGATGGGGAGGAGAGGAACTCTGGTTAAAGAGACGGGCCAGTACAAGTTACCTGGGGAGGTAAATTGAATTGAATATTGAAAAAGGTATAATTTTGTATGTTGGTGCAAAAATAATCAAACAAGGTGCAGCGTGAAAAGAAATTGGGTAAAATCACAGCTGTGAGTAACTTACAATATTCTCCAACAGTTACTGGTTGCTAAGTATCAGGGTATAGAGTCTAAGGAAGCAACGTTAACATTCAGTGAGGCTGGGTACATGTTATACAGAAGCTATGCTCAAAATGTATTGAGAAGGTTTCAAAGTAACCAACAAGGGCGGCAGCTAGAGTGGAATCAATGATTCGAGAAGAAAGGCGAAGGGAGATAAGTCTATTCTCATCGGGAATAAAAGGAAACTAAGTGGAGTTTTGATCCAAGTTACTTCCGAATCATGAAATGTTTCAGTGGGATGGATGTGAGGCTCTTTATGTTTTATCACAGAGGGGAACAGGAGACATACTCAGAGGCTGAGAGAGCCTCCAGCTAAAATTGACTTAAAGGGGACTGACTTCCTACTGGATTGTTTCTTCCTTTCTGGAATTGGCTGCCAACTGGTGCAGAGAGGCTGGTAACAGGTGAGGTGGTTACTGCCTTGATTCTGCCAGAAGATATTCGTAAAGTTTAAAGTTTACCTATTAGTGTCACAAGTTTTACAGATCACAACTTCTACGCATGCACCATAGAAAGCATTCTTTCTGGTTGTATCACAGCTTGGTATGGCTCCTGCTCTGCCCAAGACAGCAAGGAACTACAAAAAGTTGTGAATGTAGCCCAATCCATCACGCAAACCAGCCTCCCATCCACTGACTCTGTCTACACTTCCCGCTGCCTTAGAAAAGCAGCCAGCATAATTAAGGACCCCACACACCCCGGACATTCTCTCTTCCACCTTCTTCCATCAGGAAAAAGATACAAAAATTTGAGATCACATACCAACCGACTCAAGAACAGCTTCTTCCCTGCTGCTGTCAGACGTTTGAATGGACTTACCTTGCATTAAGTTGATCTTTCTCTACACCCTAGCTATGACTGTAACACTACATTCTGCACTCTCTCTTTTCCTTCTCTGTGAATGGTATGCTTTGTCTGTATAGCGCGCAAGAAGCAATACTTTTCACTGTATACTAATACGTGTGACAATAATAAATCAAATCAAAACCAAGTCAAGTAGGCTTACCTTAACACTGCAATGAAGTTACTGTGAAAATCCCCAAGTCGCCACACTCCTGTTCGGGTACACTGAGGGAGAATTTAGCATGGCCAATGCACGCAACCAGCACACGTTTTGGACTGTGGAAGGAAACCAGAGCACTTGGAAGAAACCCACGCAGACACAGGGAGAATGTGCAGACTCCGCACAGACAGTGACCCAAGCCCGGAATTGAACCCAGGTCCCTGGTGCTGTGAGGCAGCAATGCTAACCACTGTGCCATCGTGCCACCCAGCCACTGTGCCTCCCAGCCACCATGTTGCCCATTAGGGAGGTGGGATAGCAGGATGAAGGGCATTGGAATAAGAAGGAGTTATCCGTGTCACAGCATCAGATAGAAGGTTTGCCTCAGAGCAAGGTAGCACTCTGTTTCATTGCTGTGAACCATAGCTCAGTGGGCAGAGTTCAGACAGACGATTATGGGTTCAGGGCCCACAATCCAGAGATGTGAGCACAAAGAAATCCCAGCTGACACTCCCAGTGCAGTACCATGGGTGTGCTGCATTGTTAGAAGCGCTATTTTTTGGATGTGATATTAAACTGCTCTGTTGGGTAAATGTAAAAGAAAATCCCAGTGGCTCTATTGCAAAGAAAAGCAGGGGAATTATCCCTGGAATCCTGGCCAATAGTTATTGTCCAATCACTTAATCTGATTAGCTGGGCCATTATCCCATTACTGTTTGTGGGCAGTTGCTCTATGCCAAGCGGCTGTCGTGTTCTTACACTTCTTTCTTTTTGGGTAGCGCTGGCTAGGCCAACATTTATTGCCCATCTCTGGTTGCCCTTCAGAATGTGGTGAAGCGCTGCAGTCCCCGAGGTGTCGGTACACCCACAGTGCTGTTAGGGAGGGAGTTCCAGGATTTTGACCCAGTGACAGTGAAGGAACGGCCGACATATTTCCGAGGTGAGTGACTTGGAGGGGAACAGTGGCAGCACATCAAAGGCACCATCATTGACTGCAAAGTGTTTTGGGACATTTTGAGGTCAAGAAAGATGCTACAGAAATGCAGGAACCTCAAAACGTGGTGAGAACCAATACATAGACAGCCAAAAATGAGGAGGTATGTGGATCAGAAAATGGCCATTGACAGGTAACTGGGAAGGGAGAAAGGAATGATGAGTGTTTGTGGCATCTATAACCAACCTGGTAATAACAACTAACTAGGCTGTGAGGTCTAATGAAGAGACATTCATTAAGATGGAAGATCACTACTTTGACATGTCTCAGTATGAAGGATAAGCATAGCTCCATAGGGTCAAATGGATTTTCAATCAGTATCACCCTGTAGTTTATAACATAGAATCACGCAGCACTGTTGGAGACCACTCGGGCCATCACGCCTGTACTAGCTTTTGTTAAGACCTATCCAAAAGGTCCCACTCCCCTGCCTTTCGCCATACAAGAGTTCCCGGGCCTGGTGAGGTATGAGGCAGTCAGCGCACACGCTTACACCTCATTTCCGGAGCTTGATTTTCTGGAACAGGTCAAAGGAGGGTGGGGGGAGGGGTGGAAAGGTTGGGGTGGTGGGAGGGGGGGGTTGGGGGGTTGGTGGCCACTCTGCACCAAGCATGGCTGGCCAGCAGACTCTCCCACTATCGCTGAAAGCATACTCCCTCCACCTGTTTGGTTGTGTTAGTGAAGCAGTTGAGGCTACCTCATTGAACGCTTTTAAGGCAAGGATAGATAAATTTTTGAACAGTGAAGGAATTAAGGGTTATGGTGAGCGGGTGGGTAAGTGGAGCTGAGTCCACAAAAAGATCAGCCATGATCTTATTGAATGGCGGGGCAGGCTCGAGGGGCCACATGGCCTACTCCTGCTCCTAGTTCTTATGTTATTAATGCACCTTCCTTGACCATCAAGTCCCGGGGTGGGACTCGAACCCAGAACTTCTGGCTCAGAGACAGGGAGGCTAACCCACTGGGCCTCAAGGGTATCTCACCCAACACCCCTTTCCCCATGGCTCTGCAAACATTTTTCACTTTCATAGATCCAAGAGCGGCACGGTGGCACAGTGGTTAGCAATGCTGCCTCACAACACCAGGGATCCGGGTTCAATTCCCGGCTTGGGTCACTGTCTGTGTGGAGTTTGCACATTTTCCCCGTGTCTGCGTGGGTTTCCTCCGGGTGCTCCAGTTTCCTCCCACAGTCCAAAGATTAGCGGGTCAGGTTGATTGGCCATGCTAAATTGCCCCTTGGTGTCCCAGGATGTGAAGGTTAGAGGGATTAACGGGGTAAATAGGTGGGGTTGTGGGATAAGGTCTGGGTGGGATTGTGGTTGGTGCAGACTCGATGGGCCGAACGGCCTCCTTCTGCACTGTAGGGATTCTACGATTCTATGATCCAATCCCTTTCTAAAATAAGTGACTACTGAGCGTGTATCCACTGACCTTTCGGGCAGTGCATTCCAAACGGTAAGATTATTTACCTCGTGTGGAGAGGGCTGCAGGACAGAGATAGAAAGTGTCTGAGTGGGTTCGCTACACGAACCTGAGTGACAGGGTGAGTTGGATGCACTCAATGTCTTTCTCTCAATCCTATCTTACTTAAATTATGTAAATCAATGCTGCTGTGATTTCACTCCTAGAGAAAAAGAGAATCATGTGCTCCACAGGCAATTATAATAAGGGAATTATTTTGCCGTTCTGAAGCAACATTATAGGAGAATTAAGAGCCTGGTATATTTTATAATTGCAATAATTGACACAGATGAATTGAGAAACACTACAAACCTAAAAAGGTACTTAACTGGAGAAAAAAAAAAGGATTCCACATAAGGAATCAATGATAGCAATAAACTGTGCGCCGGAATATTGAGATGCTAAGTATAGAACCATAAATTTATGATTAAAGCAATGCTCCTGGATAGCTCAATGTAGGCAAATGGGGAATTGTAACCTCCCCAGTGGTTTAATGGAAAGCGTGCAGTATCATACAGCATTGTTGCAGAAAGATGTCAACTGATCTGTGCTGAGTTCAGGAAGATCCGTGCTCCAGCTGTGTGGCCGGCCTCATTGTTTCCTACGCTAGGCAGCAGGTGAAAAACTGTCCCCACACTCTTGGTTACCACACACACTGAGCTCTGCTGGACGCCGGGCAAGTGTAGTCGCAGAGGGAACGCTGATCTCTTGTCCAAATCCTCCCGTTTCCATTCGCCCCACCATTACAGGCCATGCTTCAGCCAGACTTCCCTTCCAAAAACTCACCCCCCCCCCCCCCCCCCCCGCCTTTTAAGATGCTCCTTACAACCAAACTCTTCGCAGTGACTGAGCCATCATCCAACCATCTCCCATCTTTGGCTTGGTGTCAGCGTGTTCAAGGGCCTCACGCGAATCCCAGAGCAAAGTTGACAACTTTGGGAGAGGAAACATAGAAGCATAGAAGATAGGAGCAGGAGGAGGCCATTTGGCCCTTCGAGCCTGCTCCACCATTCATCACGATCATGGCTGATCGTCCAACTCAATAGCCTAATCCTGCTTTCTCCCCCTTTGATCCCATTCGCCCCAAATGCTATATCTCGCTGCCTCTTGAATACATTCAATGTTTTGGCACCAACAAAGGAGATGGCATTATGGGTAAACCCACAGCACGTGGACTGAGGCGATTCGAGAAGGCAGCTCACCATCACCTTCTCAAGGGCAACTAGGGATGGGCAATAAATGCTGGCCTAGCCAGCGACGCCCATGTCCCACATAGATAATTGGAGCCACCTAAGAGAAGTTTTCCACCTGCACCATAGTGTAAATCGAGAGGAAGGAGAAAAATATTAAGTAAAAATATTATGCTCCAGAAATCACAGTTACCGCTGTTGAATTCAGGTGACTTCTCGTGGTTGGATAGCCTGGCACATGAGCAACGAAGGACTGGGTGAGGTGGCAGAACCAAATCCCAGGGCAAGTTGACAACTTTGGGAGAGGAAAGGAGACGGCATTGTGGGTCAACCCACAGCACGTGGACTGCAGCGATTCAAGAAGGCAGCTCATCACCACCTTCTTTTTTGATTTGATTTGATTTGATTTGTTATTGTCACGTGTATTAACATACAGTGAAAAATATTGTTTCTTGTGCGCTATACAGACAAAGCATACCGTTCATAGAGAAGGAAAGGAGAGAGTGCAGAATGTAGTGTTACAGTCATAGCTAGGGTGTTAGAGAAAGATCAACTTAATGCGAGGTAGGCCCATTCAAAAGTCTGACAGCAGCAGGGAAGAAGTTGTTCTTGAGTCGGTTGGTACGTGACTGCAGACTTTTGTATCTTTTTCCCGACGTAGGAAGGTGGTAGAGAGAATGTCCGGGGTGCAAGGGGACCTTAATTATGCTGGCTACTTTGCCGAGACAGTGGGAAATGTAGACAGAGTCAATGGATGGGAGGCTGGTTTGCGTGATGGACTGGGCTACATTCACGACCTTTTGTAGTTCCTTGCGGTTTTGGGCAGAGCAGGAGCTCAAGGGCAACTATGGATGGGCAATAAATGCTGTAAGAAGTTTAACAACACCAGGTTAAAGTCCAACAGGTTTATTTGGTAGCAAAAGCCGCACAAGCTTTCGGAGCCTTAAGCCCCTTCTTCAGGTGAGTGGGAGCCAGCATCTCCACATCAATAAATGCTGGCCAGCCAGCGACGCCCATGTCCCAAGTCTGAATAAGAAGAATGGGGTAAGAGGAGATGTGAGGGTTGTGGGGGAGGGGGTGGAGGGAAGGAGAGGCAAGTCAATGTTGCAATGGAGACTTCAAAATGACTAACCACGGA
The DNA here is from genome assembly GCF_964213995.1 of Mustelus asterias. Classification (NCBI taxonomy): domain Eukaryota; kingdom Metazoa; phylum Chordata; class Chondrichthyes; order Carcharhiniformes; family Triakidae; genus Mustelus; species Mustelus asterias. The sequence goes on from NC_135812.1 coordinate 10,272,369, forward strand.
GAGATAAGATAAGAAAGCAGCATCCGTCTCCTGAGAGGATTTCAGTTTCACACTTCTTTGTAATTCTCATGCTATAGTTAGACAGGTGATTCATGCAGTGTTGGATTAGTGGGAATTGAACAAAATATTTTAGCAAACCTTGTTTTAGATAATTGGAGTCATGTCTTTAGGTGAGACCCACATGAGAGAAGTTTTCCACCTGCACCATGGTGTAAATCTAGAGGAAGGAGAAAAATATTAATTAAATCATCCTCCGCATGTAGTCATTCATTACAGGCAATGTGTTGCAAGCTTTGCACTGTATTATGTTGGTTTTACTTAAAGATTAGTAATAAACATACCTTTATTAAACTAGCTTGCTTCTGTTATTTTCTTTTCTTCCTCTTTTTGGGAGTCAAAAGTGCAGAAGATATGGGCATAATTTTACCATTAGCGACACGGTGGCACAGTGGTTAGCGCTGCTGCCTCACAGCGCCAGGGACCCGGGTTCAATTCCGGCCTTGAGTCACTGTCTGTGTGGAGTCTGCACGTTCTCCCCGTGTCTGCGTGGGTTCCCTCCGGGTGCTCCGGTTTCCTCCCACAGTCCAAAGATGTGCGGGTTAGGTGGATTAGCCATGATAAACTGCCCCTTGGTGTCCCAAGATGTGTAGGTTAGGTGGATTAGCCATGGTAAATTGTCCCTTGGTGTCCCAAGATGTGTAGGCTAGGTGGATTAGCCATGGTAAATTGTCCCTTGGTGTCCCAAGATGTGTAGGCTAGGTGGATTAGCCATGGTAAATTGTCCCTTGGTGTCCCAAGATGTGTAGGCTAGGTGGATTAGCCATGGTAAATGTGCGGATTATGGGGCTGGGGCAGGGGGAATGGGCCTGGATAGAGAGCTCTTTCAGAGGGTTGGCGCAGACTCAATGGGCCAAATGGCCTCCTTCTGCACTGTAGGGGTGATGCACTATCAATTACAACGCAAAGACTTCTGAGAGTGAGGGAAAACTAATAGGCTTTTATTCACAGAGAACAGGAGCACACCCTTGTAGCTGACCTGGTCTGGACTGAGGCAAGGACGAGGGACCATCACCTTTATACCCCACTCTGGGTGGAAAGGGAGGGGTCTCAGGTGGAAAGGGAGGAGTCTCGGGCCAGGTGCAGCATGGGTGTGTCCAGGCACATACATGTAGTAACAGTGGTTCACCACAAGGGGTTCTATGGATTCTATAGATTAGTAAGAGTTTTAACAACACCAGGTTAAAGTCCAACAGGTTTATTTGGTAGCAAATACCATTAATGGTATTTGCTACCACATAAACCTGTTGGACTTTAACCTGGTGTTGTTAAAACTCTTACTGTGTTCACCCCAGTCCAACGCCGGCATCTCCACATCATGACTTCTATAGATTAGCGCAGAGATCCTGCTGTCGCCAGGCGCCAGAACCTCCAACTGAGTTTTACGGATGACAGCTAATTAAGTGGCTGCTGTCCTCCGAAGAATGGCAGCCCAATCAGAGGACCGTGTTCTTGGCAACCTCAGCATGCCCACTGGGAGCAACGGGCGCTGATGAGGCAGCCTGAGGTTTACAGCTGGGTGGTGTAGGTTTAGAGGATTCCCTGCCTGGATTGAGAGACGCATGAGACAGACAAAGTACATGTTCACATCTGTTTTGGTAGCTTGTTTTCCTTGCAACAGATCGCCAGCTGGAAGCCAGAGGCTGTAACGCAGTGAGGGGGGGGGGGGGGGGGGGCGGGGGGAGGCGAGGGGACTACTTTGCACCCAGCATGGCTGACCAGGAGTCTTTCCTACTCTTACCGCCTGTCATTGGCATGCTGCAAGGATTCGCGGCTTGACAATGAACCTTGTAGCCACGTCATGAATGCATGTTCCTTGAATGCATGTTGGAGTGCTGCCTACTTTTTCATGTATGAAATTCTTCCCCTGCTGGGTTGCTGCTGCCTCCCCGCGTGGCAGTCCACCTGACATTGGCAAAACAGCTGACGGCACAGCAAATGACCCTCAGAAAATGCCTTGACGTGTGTCTCCCTCCAGTCCCACCATGGGTAAAATACCCCAACAACAGGATCGCATCAGGGAGCCGAGTTGACCCCACCCCCCCCTCCCACCTCTCCCAGGCCTCCCTGGGGGTCACTAAAATTCAGCCCTACGTTACTGTTGTAGAAGCTTTGGTTAACCCGCATGAAGTGTGTTTTATGCAGTTCTGAGCACCACAATGCCACAGGGTGGCATGGTGGCGCCGTGGTTAGCACTGCTGCCTCACAGCACCAAGGACCTGGGTTCGATTCCCGTCTTGGGTCACCGTCTGTGTGGAGTCTGCACATTCTCCCCGTGTCTGCGTGGGTTTCCTCCCACAGTCCGAAAGACGTGCTGATTAGGTGCATTGACCCGAACAGGTGCCGGGGTGTGGCGACTAAGGGATTTTCACAGTCACTTCATTGCAGTGTTAATGTAAGCCTTGTGACACAAATGAATAAATAAGATTTCGCCATCGTCTTGGAGTGGGCACCACACACATTGACTAGAATAGCACTGGAGCTAAAAGGGTTAATTTATAAGGACTGGGGCTATGTTTGTATTACCTGAAATATAGAAGATTAAGGAGTGTTCTAATTAAGGTGTGTAGGAGGATGAAAGGATATGAGAGGGTAATTAGAGAGAAACTATTTCCTCTTGTGGAAGAGTCCAGAACAAAGGGACATTACCTTCAAATTAGAGCGAGACTGCGAGGTGGGGTTGGGGCTGATTGCAAAGCACTCCTTCATACAAAGAGGAGTGGAAATCTGGAACTACTCTCCAGGGAAACTGTCGAGTTTGGTGAGAGATGCGAGAGATTGCTAGCTGTTTGTTAGGCAGGGGAATTAAGCGCTACAAGAACCACAAGTGGCCAAAAGAATCGAGATACCGATCAGTCGCGATCTCACTGAATGGTGCAACAGCCTCAAGAGGCCGAATGGTCTCCTCCGGTCCCCGAGTTCTTAAGAGACGGATCCACAGGCATCGCATAGTTGGCAGCTCCCCATCTAAATGCTACTCTTGGTGCCAAGTGCTAATAGTCACTGTACTTCAAAGCATAACTTACTGTGTAAGAGTAGCTTTGACACATTTTGACTCAAAGGGCAATGCATGAAGGCAAGGGTTAGTTATTACGTGTGAGCCGGAGCATGGAAGTAGCGGGCTATTTGGCTGCGTGGGTCCTCACAGCACAGCTTGTGGATGGCACCACGGGCAGCACGGTGGCACAGTCTACACAGTGCCAGGGACCTGTGTTCGATTTCCAACTTGGGTTGCTATCTGTGCGGAGTCTGCATGTTCTCCCCGTGTTTGCGTGGGTTTCCTCTGGTTTCCTTCCACAGTCCGAAAGACGTGCTGGTTAGGTGCATTGGCCATGATAAATTCTCCCTCAGTGTACCCGAACAGGCGCCGGAGGGGATTTTCACAGTAACTTCATTGCAGTGTTAATGTAAGTCTACTTGTGATGCTAATAAATAAATAAATCATAGAATCCCGACAGTGCAGAAGAAGGCCATTCGGCCCATCGAGTCTGCACCGACCACAATCCCACCCAGGCCCTATTCCCGTAACCCCACACATTTACCCCACTAATCCCCCTGATACTAAGGGTCAATTTAGCAAGGCCAATCCACCCAACCCGCACAACTTTGGACTGTGGGAGGAAACCAGAGCACCTGGAGGAAACCCACGCAGACATGGGGAGAATGTGCAAACTCCACACAGACAGTGACCCAAGCCAGGAATCGAACCCGGGGCTCTGGTGCTGTGAGGCAGCAGTGCTAACCACTGTGCCACCGTGCCACAAATAACTTGATCAAATAACTTGATCTTCTTTCGCCCAAGATCCAGACACTAACCTGTTTCTAGCTGGAGCCCCTGGATAATGAGCAGGAGAGGCAGCACTGCCTGAGTTCCTGTCTCTCCTTCCCTGACCCTGGTCATTGTAAAACTCCAACTGAAATCAGCTAACTAAGAATGGATAAGGGAGTCGAATATCGGACTTCCGCCTCATTCAGTTTAAGGGAATTAGAATGCGTTTGCTTCTCATCCCTGATTAGGCTGGACATTCGGCTAGGTTTCAGCGTCTTCCCCCACATCCCCCGCCCCAGCCCTCCCTGAAATATGCTAAAGCAACGGCGGAAAAGATCGAGGAATTTCAAGTGCAAATTACAGCTAGTGCATTGGTGGCACAGTGGTTAGCACAGCCACCTCACAGCACCAGGGACCTGGGTTCGATTCCTAGCTTGGGTCCCTGTCTGTGTAGAGTCGGCACATTCTCCCCGTGTCTGCGTGGGTTTCCTCCGGGTGCTCTGGTTTCCTCCCACAGTCCGAACGACGTGCGTGTTAGGTGCATTGACCATGATAAATTCTCCCTCAGTGTACCCGAACAGGAGTGTGGCACATAGGGGATTTTCACAGTAACTTCATTGCGGTGTTAATGTAAGCCTACTTGTGACACTAATAAATAAATAAACAATCGAGTTTCTGCAATTTTTTGTGTGAATTTTAAAAAAGAATTGCGCTGGAAGCTGTTATCCTCCGGGTGCTCCGGTTTCCTCCCACAGTCCAAAGATGTGCCATGCTAAATTAGTGTCCCAATATGTGTAGGTTAGGGGGATTAGTGGAATTATAGGGTAAGCCTGAGTAAGAGTCAGTGCAACTCAATGGATTGAATGGTCTCTTTCTGCACTTTAGGGATTCTATGATTCTAAACCTCTCCATCATTCTGAAGACACTCTTGTAAACCTGCCTCTTTGACCAGCTGTTGATTATCTGTCTGAATATTTTCATACATAGAAACATAGAAAACTACAGCACAAAACAGGCCCTTCAGCCCCACAAGTTGTGCCGAACATATCCCTACCTTTTAGGCCTACCTATAACCCTCCATCCTATTAAGTCCCATGTACTCATCCAGGAGTATAGAAACATAGAATCATACGTGGTTCAATGTCAAATCCTTGCTTCCTAACGCTCCTGAGACGACTTTTGGGGCACTTTCTATCACCTTAAAGGCACTGTATAAATATAAATTGTTGTTGCTATTATTCATCTTTGCAAGGTGGATATTGCTGGCAAAATTGGTATTTATTATTCATTCTCAGTTGCCCTGAGAAGTGACAGTGAGCCTGTTTCTTGAATTCTTGAGTGTAACCAAGAGGTTAACTGGGTGTGAGATGAGAATCAATTGAGACTCAGTTGAGAATTATCATGGTGGCACAGTGGTTAGCACTGCTGCCTCACAGCGCCAGGGGCCCGGGGTTCGATTCCTGGCTTGGGTCACTGTCTGTGCGGAGTCTGCACGTTCTCCCCCCCGTGTCTGCGTGGGTTTCCTCCGGGTGCTCCGGTTTCCTCCCACACTCCAAATATGTACGGATTAGGTGGACTGGCCACGTGAAATTGCCCCTTGGTGTCCCTCCATGTGTCTCCAGAGCCGCAGCAATGTGATTGGCACCCAACTGCCCTCGGGCAACTAGGGATGGGCAATAAATGCTGGCCCAGCCAGCGACGCCCATGTCCCAGGAATGATTTCTTAAAAATGGTTCTTTCGAGGGTGATTAATGGTTAGCAGTGCTTGTGAGACCTGATGTTTTCACCCTCTCTACATTGCATGGCCTGAAACTCAGGGGCTGCAATGCTGGAAAGCAGCTGTGATCATTTTCCCACTGTAGTTGCCCATTCACAAATGCTGAATGTTGTGGCCAGTGCAGTTCAGCAACTTTTTTGACTATAAGAAGACAGGTGTAATAAGGTAAGTGGTTTGTTCATTGATAATGAATAACATCGCATCTGTCAAAACGATAACTTGTAACACTGCTTGTGAAAAGGTTTTATAATTAGCCGCTTAAAGAAGGACTATACTCCATTGGTGAAGTCATTCCTTTCATTAAATTACTCCATTTTCTCACCGTGTAATTACTCTAAATGTAACGTTATCATGACTCACAGAGCCTGTGACATTCCCTCCCTGCCTATACTCCCTCCTTGGTCATTAGTTCAGATCTGTAAAGCTTACTGTGCTATGGGGAACATCATTTTTTATTGAAGGCTTTGTCAATATTTTCAGAAGAGATGACGTATTGGAAAGAATGAGAATAAAGAGAGGCAGTTATCTAGCATCTTCCGTGACCGCAGGATGTCCCAAAGCATTTCACAACCTCTGAAACACTTTTGCCGTGTGGTTACTGCTATTATGGGTGGCAGTCCATTTGCAAACAGCAAGATTCCACAAACAGCAACGAGACAGATTACCAGGTACCCTGGATGAAAGCAAATTACTGCGGATGCTGGAATCTGAAACCAAAAGAGAAAATGCTGGAAAATCTCAGCAGGTCTGGCAGCGTCTGTTAGGAGAGAAAAGAGCTGGCGTTTCGAGTCCAGATGACCCCTTTGTCAAAGCTAAAAGGCATAGAAAGTGGGGAGATATTTATACTGCAGGGGGAGGGAATGAAAGATGAGTCATAGCCACAAAAAACTAAGGGAAAGGCTAAGAGGGACTAATGGCAGTCCACAGAGAGAATAGAAGGTGTGAATGACCAAATGGCAGAGAAGGCAACATTAAGAGAGAAATGGAAAGCAGTGAAGGTGGACGGTGGGGTGGGGTGGTGGGGGGGGGGGGGGGGGGGGGGGAGACATATGGAAACCATGGGAACCTCATAGAATCATAGAATCCCTGCAGGCAGAATGAGGCCATTTGGCCCATCGAGTCTGCACCAATCACAATCCCACCCAGGCCCTATTCCTCCAACCCCACATATTTACCCTGCTAATCCCCTGACTCTAGGGTCAATTTAACCTGGCCAATCAACCTAACCCACACATCTTTGGACTGTGGGAGGAAACCCACGCAGACACGGGGGAGAATGTGCAAACTCCACGCAGACAGTGACCTGAGGCCAGAATTGAACCCGGGTCCATGGCGCTGTGAGACGGCAGTGCTAACCACTGTGCCACCGTGCCGCCCCAACCTGATATTGGTTGAGGGATGAACATTGGCCTGGGCCTCAAAGACTTCAGGTGAAACCATGAGGGGACAAGGATATCCCATTGCATGGGGGTGGTGGTGCTAATGTCTGCAAAGGTGGTTTACCCTGGCTAGGGTAGAGTAAGCGATCAGGGTAGCCAAGCCGAGGCTCTGCCTGATGCAATTTTTCAAAGCCATCTCAGCTTTTTAGCTAAGCGTTAGACCAAGCCCGGGAGGGGGTGAATGCCTCATCCTGTCAGCTCAGGTCTTGTTTGAGTGAGCCCAAGATGGGATGCAATGTCTCGTCAGCTTGGATCTGGTTTATCCCCCATGTGGGAACCATGATTGGGCTTAATTTGAATTGACTTTTTTGATTAGAAATAAAGTAACGAAAGGAAAAAAAAACTTCCATTTATCATAGAATCCCTAAAGTGCAGAAGGAGGCCATTCGGCCCTTCGAGTCTGAACCGACAACAATCCCAACCAGGCCCTACCGCTGTAACCCCACGTATTTACCCCACTAATCCCCCTAACACTAAGGGACAATTTAGCACGGCCAATCCACCTAACCCGCACATCTTTGGACTGTGGTAGGAAACCGGAGCACCTGGAGGAAACCCACACAGACACGGGGAGAACGTGCAGACTCCAGACAGTGACCCAAGCCAGGAATCGAACCCAGGTGCTATGAGGCAGCAGTGCTAACCACTGTGCCACCGTGTAAGCCAGACTGGCTGGATTTCCTGTCCGAAAGGGCATTAGTGCCCCAGATGGGCATTTATGACAACCAATGATAGTTTTTATTACGAGAGAAAGCTTTATAATCTGGATTTTTATTACCTGAATTCAAACTCTGCCAGCTGCTGTGGTGGAATCCTGACATGTACTCCCAGAGCATTAGTCTGGGCCTCTGGATTACCAGTCCAGAGACATTAGAATCATGGACTCAAAGAAGTTTACAGCATGGAAACAGGCCCTTCGGCCCAACCTGTCCATGCCGCCCCTTTGTTTTAACCACTAAGCTAGTCCCAATTGCCCATTTTTGGCCCATATCCCTCTATACCCATCTTACCCATGTAACTGTCCAAATGCTTTTTAAAAGACAAAATTGTACCCGTCTCTACTGCTGCCTCTAGCAGCTTGTTCCAGACACTCACCACCCTGTGTGTGAAATAATTGCCCCTCTGGAACCTTTTGTATCTCTCCCCTCTCACCTTAAACCTATGCCCTTTAGTTTTAGATTCCCCTACTTTTGGGAAAAGATATTGACTATCTAGCTAATCTATGCCCCTCATTATTTTATAGACCTCTGTAAGATCACCCCTCAGCCTCCTACGCTCCAGAGAAAAAAGTTCCAGTCTATCCAGCTTCTCCTTATAACTCAAACCATCAAGTCCCAGGAGCATTCCAGTAAATCTTTTCTGCACTCTTTCTAGTTTAATAATATCCTTTCTATAATAGGGTGACCAGAATTGCAAGCCTTACCAATGTCTTGTACAACTTCAACAAGACATTCCAACTCCTGCATTCAATGTTCTGACCAATGAAACCAAGCATGCCGAACACCTTCTTCACCACTCTATCCACCTGCGACTCTACTTTCAAGGAGCTATGAACCTGTACCGCCTAGATCTCTTTGTTCGATAACTCTCCCCAATACCCTACCATTAACTGAGTAAGTCCTGCTGTGGTTCAATCTATCTAAATGCATCACCTCATATTTATCTAAATTAAACTCCATCTGCCATTCATAAGTCCACTGGCCCAATTGGTCAAGATTAAAGTTTATTTATTAGTGTCACAGGTAGGCTTACATTAACACTGCAATGAAGTTACTGTGAAAATCTCTGAGCCGCCACACTCCGGCGCCTGTTCGGGTACATTGAGGGAGAATTTAACATGGCCAATGCACCTAACCAGCATGTCTTTCGGACTGTGGGAAGAAACCCATGCAGACACGGGAAGAACATGCAGACTCCGCGCTGGGGGAGTTGAACCCGGGTCCCTGGCGCTCTGAGGCAGCAGTTCTAACCATGTGCCAGCATGCCATGCTTGGTTTCATTGGTCAGAACATTGAATACAGGGAGTTGGGACGTCTTGTTGAAGTTGTAGAAGACATTGGTAAGGCCACATTTGCAATACTATGTACAGTTCTGGTCAACCTATTATAGAAAGGATATTATTAAACTAGAAAGAGTGCAGAAAAGATTTACTAAGATGCTACCGGGACTTGATGGTTTGAGTTATAAGGAGAGGCTGGATAGACTGGGTCGTTTTTCTCTGGAGCGTAGAAGGCTGAGGGTGATCCTATGGAGGTCTATAAAATAATGAGGGGCACAGATCATCTAGATAGTCAATATCTTTTTCCCAAAGGTAGGGGTGTCTAAAACTAGAGGGCATAGGTTTAAGGTGAGAGGGGAGAGATACAAAAGGACCCACAGGGACAATTTTGTCACTCAGAGGGTGGTGAGTGTCTGGAACAAGCTGCCAGAGGTAGTAGTAGTAGAGCCGGGTACAATTTAATGAGTTAGGTATGCATCGGACGCCCAACTATGAGGCTTATTTCTATTTAGCCAATGTACATTACAAAGTAACTTCCATTGTAATGTGTTGGGACCTAATCATAGGGAGCCATTGATCAGTATCTCAGCTTCTCTTTCCTGTATGATGGAGAGGTTGTACACAGAACAAGAACTGGACTTGCTCCGCACTGGCTGACAGTCTAGTTAATAGGTTAGGCAGATATTCCTCCTACTGGGCCAACAAGCATTTGGAAGAGCCATTGAGACATTGCCAACCCATGGAAGATAGGGAATAGAGCTATTGGTCACTGAATTGGTCAAAGACTATTTCCTCGGGTGGATGGAGCTATTACAAGGGGGCATAACTATAGAGTTCATGGTGGGAGATATAGGAAGGATATCAGAGGTAGGTTCTTTACGCAGAGAGTGGTTGGGGTGTGGAATGGACTGCCTGCAGTGATAGTGGAGTCAGACACTTTAGGAACATTTAAGCGGTTATTGGATAGGCACATGGAGCACACCAGGATGATAGGGAGTGGGATAGCTTGATCTTGGTTTCAGATAAAGCTCGGCACAACATCGTGGGCCGAAGGGCCTGTTCTGTGCTGTACTGTTCTATGTTCTATGTTCTATGAATGTCTTCGCTTGGGATGAGTTACGGTACAGCAGGTTGATCAGAGACAGTTTTGGCAGTCGGACCTCACTGGTGGGTTCACGTGCTTAATCTCCGACTGTGATGTAAAGATTGAGGATTAGTGAAAAATGAAAGAATATTGATTGTGTTACTGTGATTATTTTGTATTATAGATTCCCATGGCATTATGGCTAATGGAATATGTGACTAGCCTTGGTGAGTAGCTTAAAGTCCAAGAGCTGAGACGCACTGGGGCGGCACGGTGGCACAGTGGTTAGCACTGCTGTCTCACAGCACCAGGGACCCGGGTTCAATTCCCGACTTGGGGGTCTGTGCGGAGTCGGCACATTCTCCCCGTGTCTGCGTGGGTTTCCTCCGGGTGCTCCGGTTTCCTCCCACAGTCCGAAAGACGTGCTGGTTAGGTGCATTGGCCATGCTAAATTCTCCCTTAGTGTACCCAAACAGGCACCAGAGTTTGGCGACTAGGGGATTTTCACAGTAACTTCATTGCCATGCTAATGTAAGCCTACTTGTGACACTAATAAATAAAACATTGGCCATTTGGAACAGATGGGGAGATGGTGGCATTGGGGCAATGTCACTGGGCTAGTAACGCAGAAGCCCCAGGCTAAATGCCCTGGTGTCACAGGTTCAGATCCTAGCAAGGCAGCTGTTGGAATTTAAAGTCAATTAATAAAAGCCAGAATTAAAATCCTGACTGGAATTTTCCAGCTGTTCACGCCAGTCCTGCTGCAGGGAATGAAGATTTTCCAGTCCTGCTGCAGGGAATGAAGATTTGGCTGAGCGCCAAATTCTCCGTCCTCACTTGCAGCAGCGGCGGGGCGGAAACAGCTGGAAACAGTGGGGCAAATATGTGGGGTTACTGGGATAGGGCCTGGGTGGGATTGCGGTCTGTACAGACTCGATGGGCTGAATGGCCTCCTTCTGCACTGTAGGGATTGTACGATTCTATGATGAATTATGGATAGACAACAAATGCTGAGATTGTCAGTGATGCCCACATCCCATGAAAGAATAAATAAAAAGAAATGATTAGTGGTAAGTAGATGTCCTCGTTAATCAGCATCTCTGAGGAGGGAACAGCAGATCAGGTGGAATAGCGACTTGTTATTTTGGGATCAGGCCTATAATAAAGGGTGCCTACTGTGGTGAACCATTGTTGGTTACCACCAGGAGTGCTGAGCCATGGTTTGGCCAGCACTATGAGTCTGTAGATATGTTACTGTTAGGGTCTCGGCCTTTTGGCTAAGATCAAGTGTAGTATGGATCGCCTGCACTTGGTTGAGGTCATTAGGTTACGCTGAGGCTTCATATGTTCCATATGAAGCAATTTTTAAAAGCGGCATCTCGGCCTTTTGGCTAAGATGCAAATGAGCTCAAGTCTTGGAGGAGGATCCTCCCCCTTCTCCAATCAGCTTGACTCATGTAGATCAGGCCCAGGACAGGGTGGTTTTGGTCTCCCGTCCTGTCTTGTCAGCCTGGATCTGAAATGTCTCAACTTGTTGAGACTCTGGATTGGATTTGATTTGATTGAATTGGAAAAGTATTTAAAAAATATGTTACTGTTGGGGTTAGGGTTGGGCTGTTCTACCTGTTAATATAGTCCTATGGTACACCCCAGTTGGCTCCGCCTTCCGGGAGAGGTATAAAGGTCACTGCTCTGCCTGGTGACCCTTTAGTCTGGGATTGTATATTGTATATAGTAGCTCCGTTATTGTTAGCAATAAAAGCCTTTATTTCCCGGGTATGTCCAGCCTCCCGTGTGATTTATCGCGCATCACCTACCCTTTGTGACATCCGACTACATTTAGCAAAGCGTTTGAGTCATTTAAAAAGTGTATGTTCATGATTAATGCAATATGGTCAAGGTGTGGAAGTTAGAGGTGGCCACATCGAATTGATACGGAAACCTTTGGAGGGGATCATAGAATCATAGAATCCCTACAGTGCAGAAGGAGTTGGCTAAGGTAGACTGGGAGCAAAAAGTTTATGGTGGGACAATTGAGGAACAGTGGAGGACTTTCAAAGCGATTTTTCACAGTGCTCAGCAAAAGTATACACCAGTGATAAGGAAGGACTGTAGAAAAAGAGATAATCAGCCATGGACATCGAAGGAAAGGCGATGGGGAGGAGATGGCCAAATGGTATTATCGCTAGATTATTAATCCAGAAACTCAGCTCATGTTCTGGGGACCCGGGTTCGAATCCCGCCACAGCAGATGGTGGAATTTGAATTCGATAAAAAAATATCTGGAATTGAGAATCTACTGATGACCGTGAAACCATTGTCGATTGTGGAAAAACCCATCTGGTTCACTAATGTCCTTTAGGGAAGGAAATCTGTCGTCCTTACGTGGTCTGGCCTACATGTGACTCCAGAGCCACAGCGATGTTGACTCTCAACTGCCCTCGGGCAACTAGGGATGGGCAATAAATGCTGGCCAGCCAGCGACGCCCATGTCCCACGAATAAAAAAAAATAAAGGAGGGTATCAAATTGAAAGAAAATGCATTCAAAGTGGCAAAGATTTAGTGGGGAAGTAGAGGATTGGGAAATCTTTAACGGTCAACAGAAAGCCACGAAAAAGCTGTAAAGAAAAGTAAGAAGGATTATGAGAGTAAACTAGCTCAGGATATAAAAACAGATCGCAAAAGTTCCTACAAATATATAAAACGAAAAAGAGTGGTTAAAGTAAACATTGGTCCTTTACAGGGTGAGAAGGGGGATGTAATAACTGGAAATGTTGGCTGACATGATGTGGAGATGCCGGCGTTGGACTGGGGTAAACACAGTAAGCAGTTTAACAACACCAGGTTAAAGTCCAACAGGTTTATTTGGTAGCAAAAGCCACACAAGCTTTCGGAGCCTTAAGCTCCTTCTTCAGGTGAGTGGGAATTCTGTTCACAAACAGGGCATATAAAGACACAAACTCAATTTACAGAATAATGGTTGGAATGCGAATACTTACAGCTCATCAAGTCTTAAAAGGTACAAACAATGTGAGTGGAGAGAGCATTAAGACAGGTTAAAGAGATGTGTATTGTCTCCAGACAGGACAGCCAGTGAGACTCTGCAGGTCCAGGCAAGCTGTGGGGATTACAGATAGTGTGACATGAACCCAATATCCCGGTTGAGGCCGTCCTCATGTGTGCGGTACTTGGCTATCAGTTTCTGCTCAGCGACTCTGCGCTGTCGTGTGTCGCGAAGGCCGCCTTGGAGAACGCTTACCCAAATATCAGAGGCCGAATGCCCGTGACCGCTGACCCACAGGAAGAGAACACTCTTGCCTGGTGATTGTCGAGCGGTGTTCAGTCATCCGTTGTCGCAGCGTCTGCATAGTTTCCCCAATGTACCATGCCTCGGGACATCCTTTCCTGCAGCGTAACAGATAGACAACGTTGGCTGAGTTGCAAGAGTATGTACCGTGTACCTGGCGGATGGTGTTCTCACGTGAGATGATGGCATCTGTGTCGATGATCCAGCACGTCTTGCAGAGGTTGCTGTGGCAGGGTTGTGTGGTGTCGTGGTCACTGTTCTCCTGAAGGCTGGGTAGTTTGCTGCGGACAATGGTCTGTTTGAGGTTGTGCGGTTGTTTGAAGGCAAGAAGTGGGGCTGTAGGGATGGCCTTGGCGAGATGTTCGTCTTCATCAATGACATGTTGAAGGCTCCGGAGGAGATGCCGTAGCTTCTCCGCTCCGGGGAAGTACTGGACGACGAAGGGTACTCTGTCCGCCATGTCCTGTGTTTGTCTTCTGAGGAGGTCGGTGCAGTTTTTCGCTGTGGCGCGTCGCAACTATCGATCGATGAGTCGAGCGCCATATCCTGTTCATTAAGGGGCAATTTAGCGTGGCCAATGCACCTAACCTGCACATCTTTGGAGTGTGGGAGGAAACCGGAGCACCCCGATGATACCCATGCAGAGACGGGGAGAATGTGCAGACTCCACACAGACAGTGACCGAAGCCGGGAATCGAACCCAGGTCCCTGGCGCTGTGAGTTAATTACTGTGCCACCCAAGTATGCGACAAATTTTTAATCAGTAAGGGAATCATGGGTTGTGGCAATAAGACGGGAAAGTGGGGTTGAGGATTATCACATCAGGGTTGTCATGAAAAGCAGAGCAGACTCGATGGGCCAAATGGCCTACTTCTGCTCCTATATCTTATGGTCTATCCTGAACTCATAGCAGGTGTTGGGAGCACAGCCAATGAGGTCCGTCTCCGTGCTCCTGAGTGAGAGGGGGAATGTCCACCACGGTTTGTGCTATCCGGTAACCCCCTTGTTGGATGTGGCTGGTGTGTGAACATTAATGAGACAAGAGGCAGAACATGCTGATATTCCAACACTGTCCTGGCAGGCTCCCACTTCCGATACTGTGAGCACACATCCAAAACTCTTCTGCCTGTATCCTAAACTGTACCAATTCCCATTCACCCATCACTGCTGCGCTCATTAGCCTTCAACAGAGTGGGGCCTAAGCTTGTCCAATAACTCTCTGGTAACCTCTCTGCCTCTTTATCCTCCTTTAAGATGCTCCTTAAACCCTACCGTTTTGACATGCATTTTTGTTACTGGTTGTAATATCTCCTCATGTGTCTTGGTGACATGCTTTGTTCATAAACACTAAAACATCTTGGGACATTTTATTGTGTTAAAGATGGGGCAGCACGGTGAATGGGGCAGCACGGTGAATGGGGCGGCACAGTGGCACAGTGGTTAGCGCTGCTGCCTCACAGCGTCAGAGACCAAGGTTCGATTCCTGCTGGAGTGACTGTGTGGAGTTTGCACGTTCTCCCCGTGTCCGCGTGGGTTTCCTCCGGGTGCTCCGGTTTCTTCCCACACTCCAACGATGTGCGGGTTAGGTTGATTGGCCGTGCTAGTTTGCCCCTTTGTGTTGGGGGATTAGCGGGGTAAGTATGTGGGGTTACGGGGTTAGGGCCTGGGTGGGATTGTTATCGGCGCAGCCTGATGGGCTGAATGGCCTCCTTCTGCACTGCAGGGATTCGATGAGTCTGCTGATTCGAACATACATGGGATTGGGAAAAGAGCAAAAGCAGGAGGGCATCTGGAGGGCATTCTGTACAAAGGTGAAATGGATTTTTTTTTAAAACTAAAAAGTGGTATATGCAACAAATAGCCTGGACTGCACTCAATATACGCACAGATCAATGATACAATTTGCATATTTTGTGGAGGCAAGAAATGAACAGTGGTAATCTCACAGAATGATGTTTGTGGACATGTGAATTATACATTAGATATTTTAATATTGAGATGTTAAAGCTGCATGGGGTTGTTTGGTACAGTATAGTTACACGTTTGACCTCTGCAATTCACATTCAGACTGAAGCTGGAATGATGAGTTTGAATGTCTCTGTACTCCGACAGATGTGGCAGGCTCAGGTTTGGGAACTCACCACTCAGTCCCCGGTGGACGAAAGTCCACAGCACAAATTGCTCGTAATTTGCCGCTAATTAGCAGTAAATTGACAATACCTCTCAGAGAGGTTGCAAAAAACCGATGCGGCTAATGTAACTGTTACAGCGGGACAGGAAGGGTTATTTTCTGATATCGCAGGATGACTGAGTGGTTTATCTGGGGGGAGGGCAGGGGGAGGGGGAAAGAAAATATAAACTCACCTTCGGGGAACCCCCATTGCAAAATATCGTTAAGACCACAAGACCTTGTACCTGCACCGTAACTTTATGGCAGCAAAACATCCCAAGCCCCGGTTCACAGGAGCGGAATCAGTCGTTGTTCTTCCAGTTTCTCAATGCTCCGAGTAAACGTGTTGTCCTTGTAGCAGCTGTCTCTGTGGTTATGTGTTTCAAACAAAATAGTCAAAGGGGAAATTGGGATTATCAGCAGGTGTAACGCGTTTGACTTCCATTTGCATAGAATTAATAGCACAGAAACAGGCCATTCTGCTGAACAACCCTTACCTCAAACAAACCTTCTCCCATTCTATTTACTTCACCTAACTCGTTCCATCCCTTTCCTTGGGAAGGCGATGGATTAGTGGTATTATCGCTAGACTTTTTTTTCTTTTATTCTTTTACGGGATGTGGGTGTCGCTGGCTGGGTCAGCATTTGTTGTCCAGCCCTAGTTGCCCTGGAACTGAATGGCTACTAGGCCATTTCGGAGGGCAGTTGAGAGTCAACCACATTGCTGTGGCTCTGGAGTCACGTGTAGGCCAGACCGGGTAAGGACGGCAGATTTCCTTCCCTAAAGGCCATTAGTGAACCAGATGGGTTTCTCCGACAATTGTTTCATGGTCATCAGTGCATTCTTAATACCAGATATATTTTATCGAATTCTAATTCCACCATCTGCTGTGGCGGGATTCGAACCTAGGTTTCCAGGACATTAACTGGGTTTCTGGATTAATAGTCTAGCAATAATACCACTAGGCCATCGCCTCCCCTGACTATTAACCCAGAAACTCAGCTAACGTTCTGGGGATCCGGGTTCGAATCCCACAATGGAAGATGGTGGAATTTTAATTCAATAAAAAAATATCTGGAATTAGAATCGGGTGCTCCGGTTTCCTCCCACAGTCCAAAGATGTGCGGGTTAGGTCGATTGGCCATGCTAAAAATTGCCCCTTAGTGTCCCGGGATGCGTAGACTAGAGGGATTAGTGGGTAAATATGTAAGGATATGGGGCTGGGGCCTGGGTGGGATTGTGGTCGGTTCAGACTCGATGGGCCGAATGGCCTCTTTCTGCACTGTAGGGTTCTATGATTCTAAGATTCTAAGAATCTACCGATGACCATGAAACCATTGTCAATTGTTGGAAAAACACACCTGGTTCACAAATGTCCTTTCGGGAAGGAAATCTGCCATCCTTACCCGGTCTGGCCTACATGTGACTCCAGAGCCACAGCAATGTGGTTGACTCTCAATTGCCTTCAGGCAACTAGAGATGGGCAATAAATGCTGGCCAGCCAGTGATGCCCATGTCCCATGTATGTAAAAAAAATGTCCAGGCAGGTTGGCAGGTCCAGACCATAGCTAAGGATCTGGCATTGGCAAGAGGGTAAATGTTGGCATGGGGGGGTGGGTTAGTAAGTTTTCTGGGCTGGGAGGGAGAATGAGGTGGATAGAACCTCACCTGCTGATTGTAATGACTCAGGAAGCCTGACTGGAAAGGAACATCATTTGTTACAGAACGCAAGGTAAAAACCACGACCATAGAATCCCTGCAGCGCTGAAGGAGGCCATTCAACCCATCGAGTGTGTACCAACTGTGAGGCAGCAGTGCTAGCCACTGTACCACCATGCTGCCCATTAGTGACTAGTGGCCAGGTGGTACACTGATGTGACACCCCCAGTGTGAGTCGGGGTGGGGAAGAGTAATTGAAAAGGCAAAAGCGAGGTTGTTTGCAGGCAGCGTGAAGTCAGGCGTTTTATTTGCAGGGGGAGGGGGGGGGGGGTTAGTGAGAGACACAAAGAGAAGGAAAGAATTGAAAGAAGCAAAACAAACTTGGAAGGGCTGTCAGAGCAGAAATGAAGAGATTGAGTGGAGTAAAGCATTCGCGGGGAAAAAAAAGTCATCTGTTTTGGTCTCTTTATTGCCACTGTATGTTCATACTCCATCTGTTATCATTCTCCAGAAAATAAGTAATAGATTCATTAGGATGACATTGACACAAGGAGGAGGAAAGGAGGGAGAAATCAAGATTTAAAAGCACCTTGCATTTAAACGGAATTTGCATATAAATGGCTTTGACTGCAACAGCAGCGTTGTGGGACAAATTACTCCATCCTCAATAAACTGGACAATTCCTGACAAGCCTGTTGCTTCATATAACAGATGTGAGAGGCTGCAGGGAGATTCTCAATCCAGAAGTAATGCCAGTGAGGCTGGTGACCTTTAATCCTGCCCAGCGCCAACTCAATTAATTGCATCTGTGATGTCCTGTCCATGTAGCCTCACGGTCCTGTGGGGTAGGGGGTGGGGGAGGGGGGGGGGTGCAAGGTGGAGGTGCAACAGGTTGGGGGAGGGATGAAATCGTAAATAAGAGGGGGAGTCCTGGCTCATTCATCTCACACTGTCTAATCTAGTCCAACATCAATTGCCTCTTATTGCCACTGATGCGCGATTAATCCACTCGGGAGGCTAGATCGTACCCGGGAATAAAGGCTTTTATTCGCAACAAGAATAGAGCACACTGCTTAACAATACTATCCCAGACTAAGGGCCACTAGGAAGTGGCAGTGACCTTTATACTCCTATGAGAAGGCGGAGCCAAACGGAGTGTACCACAGAACAATGCTAACAGGTGGAACACCCCAACCCTAACCCCAACAGTAACAAGAGTAACATATGTACAAGTACCCATAGTGATAACCATCTATGGTTCACCACAGCCACCTAATCATCAACAACTGGCCTGATGTTTACAAAGTGATTAAAACATTGTAAAATCTCTTCAGGCCCTTTACAGGGTCAATAGCAAACACAATTTGACACCGAGCCCCAAAAGCAGACATCGGGGCCGGCGACAAAAAGCCTCCCTGTTCTTATCAGGCCCAGTGTGTCAGTTAACCTCATGTTGCTTCATGTAACAGATCCGGTGGAGCTCGGCAGAGGGGCTTCACTGGAGCATTCTGGGAGAGGTCGGCGCAGCGACAACGACTGAGGAGTGGGAAGCGGAAGAACCCCTCCAGTAGTGAACGGGAGGTCAGGCAGCATCTGTGGAGAGAAAATCACTTCAACCCGCAACGATAACCCCTTCCTGCAGACGCTATCGCTTCTCGGCCTTTTGGCTAAGATCAAGTGTATTTTTGTGGTCCTGCACTTGATTTGATTTGATTTGATTTATTATTGTCGCATGTATTAACATACAGTGAAAAGTATTGTTTCTTGTGCACTATGCAGACAAAGCATACCGTTCATAGAGAAGGAAAGGAGAGAGTGCAGAATGTAGTGTTACAGTCATAGCTAAGGTGTAGAGAAAGATCAACTTAATGCGAGGTAGGTCCATTCAAAAGTCTGACAGCAGCAGGGAAGAAGCTGTTCTTGAGTCGGTTGGTACGTGACCTCAGAATTTTGTATCTTTTTCCTGGAAGAGACAATGTCCGGGGTGCGTGGGGTCCTTAATTATGCTGGCTGCTTTGCCGAGGCAGCGGGAAGTATCGACAGAGTCAATCATAGAAGTCAGTGAGGTTACACTGATGCTTCATTTGAAGCAATTTTTTAAAACGCCACCTAGGCCTCTTGGCTAAAATGGAGCTCTGATCAAGCACTGGAGGGGGTGCAATGCCTGCTCCTATCAGCTTGGATCATGTAGATTGAGCCCAAACAGGAAATGGGCAGCCTGTCTTGTCAGCTTGGATCTGTAATGTCTCTCTTGTTGGGACTTTAATTGAACTTTGATTGGATTTTGATTGGATATAACGAAAAACAAAATTAACCCCTACCTACAGTCCAAAGACGTGCTGGTTAGAACATAAGAACTAGGAACAGGAGTAGGCCATCTGGCCCCTTGAGCCTGCTCCGCCATTCAATAAGATCATGGCTGATCTTTTCGTGGACTCAGCTCCATTTACCCGCCCGCTCACCATAACCCTAAATTCCTTTACTGTTCAAAAGCTTATTTATCCTTGCCTTAAAAACATTCAATGAGGTAGCCTCAATTGCTTCACTGGGTAGGGAATTCCACAGATTCACAACACTTTGTGTGAAGAAGTTCCTCCTCAACTCAGTCCTAAATCTGCTCCCCCTTATTTTGAGGCCATGCCCCCTAGTTCTAGGTTCACCCGCCAGTGGAAACAACTTCCCTGCTTCTATCGTATCTATTCCCTTCATCATCTTATATGTTTCTATAAGATCTCCCCTCATTCTTCTGAATTCCAATGAGTATAACCCCAGTCTACTCAGTCTCTCCTCAGAAGCCAATCCTCGCAACTCCGAAATCAACCTAGTGAATCTCCTCTATATCCCCTACCGTCCCGGTATATCCTTTCTCAAGTAAGGAGACCAAAACTGTTTACAGTACTCCAGGTGTGGCCTCACCAGCACCTTATACAGCTGCAACATAACTTTGCTTTTTTAAACTCCATCCCTCTAGCAATGAAGGACAAAATTCCATTTGCCTTCTTAATTACCTGCTGCACCTGCAAACCAATTTTTTGTGATTCATGCACAAGGACACCCAGGTCCCTCTGCACAGCAGCATGCTGCAATTTTTTACCATTTAAATAATTGTCCATTTTGCTGTTATTCCTAGCAAAATGGATGACCTCACATTTACCAACACCGTACTCCATCTGCCAGACCCTCGCCCACTCACTTAGACTATCTATATCCCTTTGCAGACTTTCAGTGTCCTCTGCACACTTTGCTCTGCCACTCATCTTAGTGTCATCTGCGAATTTTGACACACTACACTTGGTCCCCAACTCCAAATCATCTATTAGATGGATTGGCCATGCTAAATTCTCCCTCAGTGTACCTGAACAGAGAGGCAGAGAGGGACAGAGCCATGGAGAGATTTTGATTTGATTTGGTTTGATTTATTATTGTCAAATGTATTAGCATACAGTGAAAAGTATTGTTTCTTGCGCGCTGTACAGACAAAGCATACCGTTCATAGAGAAGGAAAGGAGAGAGTGCAGAGTGTAGTCTTACAGTCAAAGCTAGGGTGTAGAGAAAGATCAACTTAGTGCAAGGTAGGTCCATTCAAAAGTCTGACAGCAGCAGGGAAGAAGCTGCTCTTGAATCGGTTGGTACATGACCTCAGAATTTTGAATCTTTTTCCCAAAGGAAGAAGGTGGAAGAGAGAATGTCCAGGGTGCGTGGGGTCCTTAATTATGCCGGCTGCTTTGCCGAGGCAGCGGGAAGTGTCGACAGAGTCAATCATAGAAGTCAGTGAGGTTACACTGATGCTTCATTTGAAGCAATTTTTTAAAACGCCACCTAGGCCTCTTGGCTAAAATGGAGCTCTGATCAAGCACTGGAGGGGGTGCAATGCCTGCTCCTATCAGCTTGGATCATGTAGATTGAGCCCAAACAGGAAATGGGCAGCCTGTCTTGTAGACAGAGTCAATGGATGGGAGGCTGGTTTGCTTGATGGATTGGGCTACATTCACGACCTTTTGTAGTTCCTTGCGGTCTTGGGCAGAGCAGGAGCCATACCAAGCTGTGATACAACCAGAAAGAATGCTTTCTATGGTGCCTCAGTGTGGTGAACCATTGTTGGTTACCACCAGGAGTGCTGAGCCATGGTTTAGCCAGCACTATGAGTCTGTAGATATGTTACTGTTGGGGTTAGGGTTGGGCTGTTCTACCTGTTAATATAGTCCTATGGTACACCCCAGTTGGCTCCGCCTTCCGGGAGAGGTATAAAGGTCACTGCTCTGCCTGGTGACCCTTTAGTCTGGGATTGTATATTGTATATAGTAGCTCCGTTATTGTTGGCAATAAAAGCCTTTATTTCCCGGGTACATCCAGCCTCCCGTGTGATTTATCGCGCATCACTCAGTAAAAGCTCTGACGAAGGGGTCATCCTGACTCAAAACGTTGGCCCTATCCTCTCCCCACAGCTGCTGTCAGCCCTGCTGAGATTTTCCAGCATTTTCTGTTTTTGTTTTGAATAAGTACACAGATGGGAAAGGATTAGAGGGATATGGGCCAAACGTGGGCAATTGGGACTAGCTGGTCAGCATGGACTGGTTGGGCCGAAGGGCCTGTTTCCGTGCTGCATCGCTCCATGACTCTATGACTCACTCACTCAAATCATCTCACTGGGACTTGAGGAGGGGACTGCACAATTCTTATTATTCAAAACTGTTTGGCGAACCCTTTGTTTGCGTGTCAAACACTCATCACAACAAAGGAGTGTGAGTAGAATGCATCACTTCATCACAAAAAAAGATGATTATTGCAGCTTTACAGCTGTACAGCTGCTTCGATCAGCTCCCTTTCCCAGTGACAAAGTCAATGGCCCCTTAAGATTCATGGATTTAAACAGGAATTTTTAAAAGGAATTAAAAAAATATATATTTGGGCTGTTTCTGGTGATGTGGCGGCTGCATCAAGGCTTAACGCTGCTAAGAATAGCAGGAGGAAGATAGAGAAGTGAGCCTGATTGAACTCCAGTGGCTGAGTGTCACATTGCCAAGCTGGCAACAGATTGCGCCAAGGCGGTGCTCGTGGGAAAATAACCGTTAAGGACTCAGGCAGTTTGCGATGTGGTTTGACACGCCGCTTTAAATGGGAACCGAACGCCACCTCGATTAAAATGGAAGCGTGAACCAAGGTTTGCCACACTCTGGGAGGAGGCCAAATGTAGAAAGCAGGCTGAGTGAAACAGGCCACACAATGTCATGGAACAGGAGGGGCGGCTCGGTGGCACAGTGGTTAGCACTGCTGCCTCACAGCGCTTCGATTCCCGGCTTGGGTTCAGTAATGCCCTTCAGGGAAGGAAATCTGCCGTCCTTACCCGGTCTGGCTTACATGTGACTCCAGAGCCACGGCAATGTGGTTGACTCTTAACTGTCCTCTGAAACGGCCTAGCAAGCCGTTGTGCTCGAGGACAATTAGAGGCGGGGAACAAATGCTGACCCAGCCAGCAACACCCATATCATAGAATCATAGAAACCCTACAGTACAGAAAGAGGCCATTCGGCCCATCGAGTCTGCACCGACCACAATCCCACCCAGGCCCTACCCCCATATCCCTACATATTTTACCCACTAATCCCTCTAACCTACGCATCTCAGGACACTAAGGGGCAATTTTTAGCATAGCCAATCAACCTAACCCGCACATCTTTGGACTGTGGGAGGAAACCGGAGCATCCGGAGGAAACCCACGCAGGCACGAGGAGAATGTGCAAACTCCACACAGACAGTCACCCAAGCCGGGAATCGAACCCAGGTCCCTGGAGCTGTGAAGCAGCAGTGCTAACCACTGTGCTACCATGCCGCCCTGTGGATAATACCTCCTCAAGGTATCCCGTGATACCTTGAGGAGGTATTTTTAAAAAACGTACAGTGCCCCAGTCACCACACACCATCGGACCAAACTCACCTGACGAGCATAGAAGGTCGGTCTGCAGAAAGGAATGAGAGGCTACTGTAGCTTATTGGTGTTGATGCAGGGCTAGCAATCAGGAGGCAGGTTTGGAAATTGAATGCATTAGGGGCGGCACAGTGGTTAGCACTGCTGCCTTACAGAGCCAGGGACCCGGGTTCGATTCCCGGCTTGGGTGACTCCGCGGAGTCTGCGCGTTCTCCCCGTGTCTGCGTGGGTTTCCTCCGGGTGCTCCGGTTTCCTCCCACACTCCAAAGAGTGTGCAGGTTAGGGTGCATTGGCCACGCGCAATTGCCCCTTAGTGTCAGGGGGATTAGCAAGGTGGGGTTACGGGGATAGGGCCTGGGCGGAATTGTTGTGGGTGCAAGCTGGATGGGCCGAATGGCCTCCTTCTGTACTGTAAGGATTCTATCAACTAGTAACTGGCATGTTCCTCGGAGAAGGGAACATATCCACATTGCCTTGTGTGATCTACATGTGACCCTAGTGCCACACTGCATGGCTGACCCCTAATGCCCTCATGGAAACTAGGGATGGGCGATAAAGACATCCTTGCCAGAGATACCCGCATCCTAACCAGCAAATATGTGAAAACAAACGCAGGTTATCACATCAGGTAACACTCCAGTAGGATTGCAAGATAAGCAAGAGACCAAAGCAATGGGAGAGGGAAAAGATTCCGAGCTGGACTGATGATGCCAATTGACACAAATGGATGAGCCACGGTGTTAAGAGAAAGATCAGGGATGATAAAAGACTATTTGGCTCATCATAGCTCCCCCTCAACGAGATTAACTCGCCCATCATGACAACTAATTGTATTTTGAATAACTCAAAGTCTTTCTCTCTATTACCTGTATTGGTAGATCATTCAGGGTATTCATCATTCTCTGAACGGAGACATTTACCTGTAATCTGTTCTCAATGTACATTTCACTTATGGTCCTGGCCTACTTCGGAGTAATAACCTGGTCTTATTTTATTTATATTATTGAATATTTTACACTTTGACAAGCCTGTAGCTCAGTCACTACTTTTCCATGCTCTGCAGAATGCACGGATCATTTTTATTTCATGTACTGATCACCCATCCTTTCATCTTTGTGTTAAGTCTCCATCTAAGTCTAGCTGTGCAGGGGATGGGGGGGGTGGGGGGGCGGGGGGAAGGGGGCCTTATTTCCCACTGCTCCCCATGTTGACTAGGCATTCTTCCACTCCGCCTCATGGTAACATTCTCACCAGAAGGTTATGGGCTCCAGTCCCACTCCAGTGGCCAGAGCTCAAAATCTAGACTGGTGCTCCTATGAGCATAAGTCCATAAGACATAGGAGCAGAATTAGGCCACTCGGCCCATCGAGTCTGCTCCGCCATTCAATCATGGCTGATATTTTTCTCATCCCCCATTCTCCTGCCTTTTCCCCATAACTCCTGATCCCCTTATTAACCAAGAACCTATCTATCTCAGTCTTAAAGACACTCAATGACCCGGCCTCCACAGCCTTCTGCGGCAAAGAGTTCCACAAATTCACCACTCTCTGGCTGAAGAAATTCCTCCTCATCTCTGTTTTAAGGATCGCACCTTTAGCCTGAGGTTTTTCCCTCTGGTTCTAGTTTTTCCTACTAGAGGAAACATGCTCCCCACGTCCACTCTATCCAGGCCTCGCAGTACTGAGGGGATGCTGAACATTTCAGCTGAACTGAAAAGACAAATCCCATGACACCATGTGAAGAAGAGCAGAAAGGATCATCCTGGCATCCAAAGCAATTTTTATCCCTCAACCAACACCTCTCAAAGAAAAGTGAATTACCTGATTATCATCACGTTGCTGTCTGTGGGATCTTGCTGTGCACAAACTGGCTGGCGTGTTTCCAACAATAGAACAGTGGCTACACTTGGAAGGTACCTTATTGGTTGTAAAACGCTTTGGGGTATCCTGGGAGGTTGTAAAAGGTGCCATAAATTGCAAGATCCTTCTTTTCCACATTCCAAATCCAACCCTGGTAAGATGTTCCTCCTTCTCTCCCCTTCACCCTCCATCTGTACCTAGTTGGGATCACGCTTTATCCTACTGCCAACCTTAGCCCAGTTGGGTTCTCCATCCCTCGCCCCACACTCTCGCCCCAAAATCTACATTGGCACAAAGACGCAGAACAGTAGTGGTCAGTGTACTCAGATTGGTCTTACTCTAGCCTCGGACCTCTGGCTTTCTCTGCTGTTTGGCCATTTACACCTTCTATTCTCTCTCTGGGCTGCCATTAGCAGCCTTTCCCCTGGTTTCTGTGGCTATGACTCATCTTCCATTCCCTTACCCTGCAGTATAAATATCTCCCACTTTCTATGTCTTAGCTTTGACAAAGGGTCATCTGGACTCGAAACGTCAGCTCTTTTCTCTCCTTACACATGCTGCCAGACCTGCTGAGATTTTCCAGCATTTTCCCTTTTGGTTTCAGATTCCAGCATCTGCAGTAATTTGCTTTTATCTGGCCTCAGGTGACTGTGTGTGGAGTCTGCACATTCTCCCCGTGTCTGCGTGGGTTTCCTCCGGGTGCTCCGGTTTCCTCCCACAGTCCAAAAGATGTGCAGGTTAGGTGGATCAGTCATGCTAAATTGCCCCTTAGTGTCCCAAGATGTGCAGGTTGGGTGGATTGGCCATGCTAAATTGCCCCCTTAGTGTCCAAAGATGTGTAGGTTACGGGGAAGAGCGGAGCAAATATGTGGGGTTAGGGGAATAGGTCAGAGAGTCGTTCATAGATTCATAGAAACCCTACAGTGCAGAAGGAGGCCATTCGGCCCATTGAGTCTGCACCGACCACAATCCCACCCAGGCCCTACCTCCACATATTTACCCGCTAATCCCTCTAACCTACGCATCCCAGGACTCTAAGGGGCAATTTTTAACCTGGCCAATCAACCTAACCCACACATCTTTGAACTGTGGGAGGAAACTGGAGCACCCGGAGGAAACCCACACAGACACGAGGAGAATGTGCAAACTCCACACAGACAGTGACCCGAGCCGGGAATCGAACCCAGGACCCTGGAGCTGTGAAGCAGCAGTGCTAACCACTGTGCTACCGTGCCGCCCATCGTTGCAGGCTCGATGGGCCAAAAGACCTTCTTGTGCTCTGTAGGGATTCTGTGCTTCTACAATCAGAGGCCCTGACTGCAGATTGCTCTTGTTCTCACCTGCGAAATGGATTGTACAAATCACACAGCAAGGTGCCACATCAACTGTGCTCGTTCCATGACCTTGTGGTGGTCGTTGGAGAGGGTGGGATATGGGCTGGGGGTAGGGGAGGCAAGGGAGGGTGTTGGGGAACATGGGTGGGAGAGATTGAAAGATAAGGAATGATTCTTTTTCAAATCTGAGCTATTGGTGGGGGTGCGGAGATGGGGGGGTCCGGAGATAGGGGGGGGGGGGTGCGAAGATCGGGGGGGGAGATGGGGGGGGTGCGGAGATGGGGGTGGGGAGGTGCAGGAGTCAGCGTGAGTGAGTGAGAGGGATGGTGGGCCTAGGGCCAGCTGGGACTCGGCACGGGATTGGATTTGAGTGGCAGAGTTTGGGACAAGCTGGAGTTTATGCAGATCCTGATTGCACATTTTGTTCTGTTTTCTAACTGCAACAGGAGTGAGGAATTAAGATGAGCTCCGCGTGCTGGGTGCACACTAATAGCTGGAATCAGATCTCTCGCAGCCAGCCCATCGAGTTCGCTTTCCTTTCCAAATGCCTTTCGCTAGCCAAGAAATGGAGCAGAGCGCTGAGCTACACTTACAGAAGTGGCACCACCCAGAGAGGTGTGAGTTTAATGTAAGTAGGCTGATATCATTCAACAGAGCAGGATCTAGCTTCCTCCCAACAACCTCAACCGAGACATAATCCAAAATGATCGTAGAATCATAGAATCCCTACAGTGCAGAAGGAGGCCATTCGGCCCATCGAGTCTGCACCGACCACAATCCCACCCAGGCCCTATTCCCGTAACCCCACATATTTACCCTGCTAATCCCCCTGACATTGGGGTCAATTTAGCATGGCCAATCTACCGAACCCGCACATCTTTGGACTGTGAGAGGAAACCGGAGCACCCGGAGGAAACCCACGCAGGCACGGGGAGAACGTGCAAACTCCACACAGACAGTGACCCGAGGGCGGAATCGAATCCAGGTCCCATGCGCTGTGAGGCAGCAGTGCTAACCCACTGTGCCTCAGTGCCACCCCATCACCCTTTACTGGCAAAGCCAGCTACTGTGAGATAGAGGCTTTGCAAAACAGTGCCACAAAGTCCCACCAAAACAAGTGGACCATCTACTGGGAGTTCATAAAAATGATCAAACACCTGATTCCAATTTAACCTATCTTGCTGACAGATTTTTCTTCCAGGTGGTGGCAAGTGTCTGCCTTTTCCTGACAACGCAGTATTAATAAATAGAATGGTGACTTAGCATAGAAACTAGAAGCAGGGGTAGGCCATTCGGCCCTTCGAGCCTGTTCCGCCTTTCATCTTGATCATGGCTGATCATCGAATTCAATATCATGATCCCCCCCTTCCTCCCATATCCTTGATCCCTTTAGCCCCCAGAGCAATATCTAATTTATTCTTGAAACCAGACAACGTTTTGGCCTCAACTACTTTCTGTGGGAGTGAATTCCATTCATTCTTCATCCTCTGGGTGAAGAAATTTCTCCTCATCTCAGTTCTAAAAGGTGGATTTACAAAAGGGAAATCATGCTTGACGAATCTATTGGAGTTTTTTGAGGATGTAACTAGTAGAGTTGACCGAGGAGAACCAGTAGATGTGGTTTATTTAGACTTTCAGAAGACAATTCTATTATTAATAGCAGCCCAGTACAGAAGTGTAACATTATCCTCAAATTATGACCCCTAGTTCTGGACTCCCCCACCATCGGGAACATTCTTTCTGTATCTGCCCTGTCTAAGCCTGTTAGAATTTTGTAAATTTCCATCAGATCCCCTCTCACTCTTCTAAACTCCAGTGAATATAATCTTAACCGACTTAGTCTCTCCTCATATGACAGACCTGCCATCCCAGGAATCAGCTTGATAAACCTTCGCTGTACTCACTCTATAGCAAGGACATCCTTCCTCAGATAAGGACACCAAAGCTCCAGGTGTTGCCTCGCCAACAGCCTATACAATTGCAGCAAAACATCCCGATCCCTATACAAATCCTCTCACTATGAAGGCCAACATACCATTTGCCTTCTTTACTGCCTGCTGTACCTGCACGCTTATTTTCAGTGACTGATGCACAAGGACTCCAAGGTCTCGTTGAGTATCCACCTCTCTCAATTTACACCCATTCAAATAATAATCTGTCTTCCTATTATTGCTACCAAAGTGGATAACCTCACATTTATCCACATTATACTACATTATCTGTCATGCAGATCCCCACACACTCAGCATCTCTGCATCCTCCTCACAGCTCACCCTCCCACCCAACTTTGTATCATCTCAAATTTGGAGATAATACATTCAGTTCCCTCTTCCAAATCATTAATATGTAATGTGAACAGTTGGGGTCCTAGCACAGATCCCTGCACAACTCCACTAGTCACTGACTGCCAATCAGGAAAAGACCCA
Source organism: Mustelus asterias (assembly GCF_964213995.1). Classification (NCBI taxonomy): domain Eukaryota; kingdom Metazoa; phylum Chordata; class Chondrichthyes; order Carcharhiniformes; family Triakidae; genus Mustelus; species Mustelus asterias. Next base: position 10,301,177 of record NC_135812.1, read on the forward strand.
TTTATGCTAACTCTTTGCTTCCTATCTGCTGACCACCTCAAGACATTACCTGCAATCCCATGTGCTTTAACTTTACATAGTAGTCTGTTATGTGAGACCTTGTCGAAAGCCTTATGAAAATCTAAATAAACCACATCCACTGGATCTCCTCGGTCAACTCTACTAGTTACATCCTCAAAAAATTCCAATAGATTCATCAAGCATGATTTCCCTTTTGTAAATCCATGCTGACTTTTTCTGATTATACCACTGCCTTCCAAATGCTGAGTTATGGAGTGCTGACTTTTGCCTCTTAGAATCATAGAAACCCAAGAGTTCAGAGGCAGGCCATTTGGCCCATCGAGTCTGCACTGACTCTCCAACGGAGTATCCCACCCAGACCTTATCCCCATAACTCCACGTATTTACCCAGCTAACCTACACATCTTTCGATGCTGAGGGGCAATTTAGCATGGCCAATCCACCTAAACTGCAGATCTTTGGACTGTGGGAGGAAACCGGAGCACCCGGAGGAAACCCACGCAAACACAGGGGAGAACGTGCAAACTCCACACAGCCTGTGACCCGAGGCCGGAATAGAACCCGGGTCCCTGGCGCTGTGGGACAGCAGTGCTAACCACTGTGCTGCCGTGCTCTTGGAGAGCCATGGGTTACTTGAGCTCAAAAGCCACTGCACACGTTCGCAACCATCATTTCAAAACAGCCAAAGCACATAGCGCTGAAATTTCTATCTTCTTTACTTACCTGCTTGGTCAACAGTGACCGAAGCGAAATAGATCACATTCTTACAAGTCAATAGCCTTTCCATATTACTGAAATATCATGAAATCACATCTCACTCTCTACGCCTGATTGGAGTTGAATATCATGCGGGGATGACTGGAATTCTTGCACTGGGGATGGATCCAATCTTGGTTTTCAAAGGGGAATTGGATGATCATCTGAAGAGACGAGCTCTGCAGGACTGCGGGGAAACGGTGGGAGAGTGGGATTGAGCGAGTTGCTTTTGCAGAGGGTCGAGCATGGATATCATAGAATCATAGAATCATAGAAACCCTACAGTGCAGAAGGAGGCCATTCGGCCCATCGAGTCTGCACCAACCACAATCCCACCCCACATATTTTACCCGCTAATCCCTCTAACCAACGCATCCCAGGACTCTAAGGGGCAATTTTTAACCTGGCCAATCAACCTAACCCGCACATCTTTGGACTGTGGGAGGAAACCGGAGCACCCGGAGGAAACCCACGCAGACACGAGGAGAATGTGCAAACTCCACACAGACAGTGACCCGAGCCGGGAATCGAACCCGGGACCCTGGAGCTGTGAAGCAGCAGTGCTAACCACTGTGCTACCGTGCCGCCACCACTGTGCTACCTATATGGCCGGGCCGAATGGCCTCTTACTGTGTTGTAACCACTCTATAGGACAAGGGTCATTGAGTACGACAACTTGATCGCTTTGCGAGGGTCAACCGTCCTATGATGTTTTCCAGGAAGTGAGGGCGAGGTTAGACAAAACTTGACACTGAACCAAGAAAAGAGTCCTGAGGACAAGTGACCAGAAGCTTGGTGAAAGAGGTAAGCTTTAAGGAGCGTCTTTTTTAAGGAGGAAAAAGAGGAGCAGAGGGCTTCAGGGAGGGAACACTGACCGGAGACATGGCCGCCAATGCAGCTGAAGTTAATTCCAACAACCTTCCGCAGCTCAGTCTACACTAAATAGCTCCTGATGAACTTTCATTGGATTGCTCCATGAATAGGCCACGGCCTTCTGCAGTATGGCTGATCAGGAAACTCTCCCGCCCTTTACCGCCTGTCATCAGGCCTATTGGAAAGAATTACAGGCTGAAAATCAACCTTATTGGCTACTCCATAGTCATCAAGTCCTGAAGTGGGACTTGAACCAGGAGCTGTGGTCACCGAGGTAGGGACGCGACGCACTGTGCAACCATGCCCTATTTCTGATGATAATGTTTCTGGGCGGCATGGTGGCGCAGTGGTTAGCACTTCTGCCTCACGGCGCCAGGGACCCGGGTTCGATTCCCAGTTTGGGTCACTGTCTGTGTGGAGTCTGCACATTCTCCCCGTGTCTGTGTGGGTTTCCTCCGGGTGCTCCGGTTTCCTCCCACAGTCCGAAAGAGACTGAGCAGATTGGGTTTGTACTCGTTGGAATTTAGAAGGCTGAGGGGGGATCTTATAGAGACCTATAAGATAATGAAGGGGCTGGGTAGGGTAGAGGTGGAGAGATTCTTTCCACTTAGAAAGGAAGCTAGGACTAGAGGACACAGCCTCAGAATAAAGGGGGGCCAGTTTAGGACAGAGTTGAGGAGGAACTTCTTCTCTGAGAGGGTGGTGAATCTCTGGAATTCTCTGCCCACTGAAGTGGTGGTGGCTACCTCGTTGAATATGTTTAAATCATGGATAGATGGATTCCTGATCGGTAAGGGAATTAGGGGTTATAGGGATCAGGCAGGTAAGTGGAACTGATCCACTTCAGATCAGCCATGGTCTTATTGAATGGTGGGGCAGGCTCGAGGGGCTAGATGGCCTACTCCTGCTCCTATTTCTTATGTTCTTATGTGCTGGTTAGATGCATTGGCCGTGCTAAATTTTCTCTCAGTGTACACGAACAGGCGCCGGAGTGTTAATTGCAGTGTTAATGTAAGCCTGCTTGTGACACTAATAAATAAACTTAATGAATATGCGTTTTAGTGTCAGCTGTAAAACATGGACTGGACCAATGCACTGGTGACAAATTCTAAAGTGGACTATAAAGAAGAAATCTAATTTATTATTAATGGTTCTGTACACGAGTTCAGGGAATAACCACATTGAACTTGCTTTAAAGCCAGCTGCACCCTGGTTCAGGAACTAAATAGAATCATAGAATCCTACAATGCAGAAGGAGGCCATTCAGCCCATCGAGTCTGCACCGACCACAATCCCACCCAGGCCCTATGCCCATAACCCCATTTACTCTAGCTAGTCCCCCTGACACTAAGGGGCAATTTAGCATGGCCAATCCACCCAACCAACACGTCTTTCAGACTGTGGGAGGAAACCGGAGCACCCGGAGGAAACCCACGCAGACACGGGGAGAAGGTGTAAACTCCACACAGACACAGTGACCCAAGCCGGGAATCGAACCGGCGTCCCTGGCGCTGTGAGGCAGCAGCGCTAACCACTGTGCCGCCCTAAATGATAACATTCTCTTCAAGAACAGGTCCAGCAGGATCACTTCCTGTTATTTGGTGCTATGCAAAAGCCGGTTATAAGTCAGACAATGATCTATCACAAGTTGGGCTTTCCCACACATACAGGAAATTACCCAGAGAAAATGAAGCAAGGCCGGAGAACTCAGCTGGTATTTAACTTTATGCCTCGCGCTCGCCTGACTGTACACTGGGTTCTTTAATGTTCTCACAGCTCAGCATAAGTAGTTCTCCTATAATCGGTGCATTTGTCACAGGTGTTACAGAACACAATAAAAGGCACAGATCTGTGAAGGAGATACACAAGATGTCTTGGCCAACATTTATCATTTGACCAACTTTGCTAACTCAGATATATCTGGTTGTTTATCTCATTGGTTGTTTCTGGGAGCTTTGCTGTCTACAGACTGCTCTCACCTGCGTTGTAACAGTATCTACACTTCAAAAGGTACAAAGAACAACGAAAATTACAGCACAGGAACAGGCCCTTCGGCCCTCCAAGCCTGCACCAACCATGCTGCCCGACTGAACTAAAAACCCCACCCTTCGGGAACCATATCCCACTATTCCCATCCTATTCACGTATTTGTCAAGACGCCCCTTAAAAGTCACTATTGTATCTGCTTCCACTACCTCCCCCAGCAGCGAGTCCCAGACACCCACCACCCTCTGTGTAAAAAACTTGCCTCGTACATCTCCTTTAAACCTTGCCCCTCGCACCTTAAACCTGTGCCCCCTAGTAATTGACTCTTGCACCCTGGGAAAAAGCTTCTGACTATCCACTCTGTCCATGCCTCTCATAAGCTTGTAGACTTCTATCAGGTCGCCCCTCAACCTCCGTTGTCCCAGTGAGAACAAACCAAGTTTCTTCAACCTCTCCTCATAGCTAATGCCCTCCATACCAGGCAACATCTTGGTAAATCTTTTCTGTACCCTCTCCAAAGCTTCCACATCCTTCCGGTAGTGTGGTGACCAGAATTGAACACTATATTCCAAGTGCGGCCTAACTAAGGTTCTATAAATCTGCAACATGACTTGCTAATTTTTAAACTCAATACCCCGGCCGATGAAGGCAAGCATGCCATATGCCTTCTTGACTACCTTCTCCACCTGCGTTGCCACTTTCAGTGACCTGTGTACCTGTACACACAGATCCCTCTGCCTATCAATACTCTTAAGGGTTCTGCCATTTACTGTATATTTCATCATTGGTAAAGTGCTTTGAGATGCTCCAACGTTGTGAGAAGCAGGTTTTTATGCTTGTTTAAACTAATCATAGAAACCCTACAGTGCAGAAGGAGGCCATTCGGCCCATCGAGTCTGCACTGACCACAATCCCACCCAGGCCCTATCCCCACATATTTACCCGCTAATTCCTCTAACCTACACATCTCAGGACTCTAAGGGGCAATTTTTAACCTGGCCAATCAACCTAACCCGCACATCTTTGGACTGTGGGTGGACACGGAATTGTTTGATGATGCACTTGGCCTGTGCAATTCTGAGTTGGCTCCTTGCGTGCTGGGGGACTGGTGGGGCGGGATCTTCCAATGCCGATGGGGTTGGGAAGGAGTGCGGGTGTGATTCGAAAATCAGGTCTCTGGAGGGTGGCACCACCTCCGGCCCGCAAAGGAGTTGCTTGCTCCTTCCTCGGGTGAGTGGACTTTAGCCTGGTGTTGTGAGACTTCTTACTGTGCCCACCCCAGTCCAACGTCGGCGTCTCCACATCAGGATTAGACTCAGCACTGATGTCTCACGTAGCCGAATAGCCAGATCATATTCACTGGACAGTCCCGCCACTTGGGTGAGACCTAAGACCGCAGTCCCCGCCATCAAGCTGCACACATCCCAGCGTGTGTCAGTGCCATCAGAATAGCAGGGCAGAAAATCAATAGGGGAGAGACAAAATGCTTTATTCACTGCACAATGCACATTCCCGTCTGTCTACAGGCTAAGGCATGAACAGCTAGCTATCTCTTCATACTTAGCCATTCTGTGCTCAGCAGCCGATAGTTGGGCATACAACAGCTAATTCTCTAATTTATTGTAACCTGTTTGCTATTGTGCTTAACACAATTCAATTCGATTTAATTTACAGTGCTTAAATCAATCCAGGGCTATAGTAATCACAGTGGCAAGTCTTTGACATCAATGTCAAAGCAGGGTATTGAGTTCTTATTAAATACAGCAGCTGAAGGATCATTCACAGGTTTTTTTTTAAAATGTAGGGTTTAAATCCCTATTGAAGAAATCAGCCACTGTGTGCTTTTAAAAGGCTGCATTCTCACTGGTTGTTTAGTTAAGAAGATCAGTGTTCACACTTTTAGGCCTTAGGCACACAAGGGTTTTATTGTTCTGTAATTCAGGTAATAGATTGGAGACACCTCGGACACAAACACTAGATTAGCAGAGATGTTCACTGAGAACACAGTGGGCCGTGGCCCAGGGCAATAATCCTGACAACAGGCATTTGCTCTTGAATTTGAAATCCGAGGTGCAAATGCCATTTTCGGTTTAGGTTCCTCCGTCACCAGCAGCGACCCACAACGACGGGGGTTTGCAGTCCGGAATACCCTGTTCAGGCATTTTCCGTTTAACAACACCAGGTTAAAGTCCAACAGGTTTATTTGGTAGCAAAAGCCACACAAGCTTTCGGAGCTCTAAGCCCCTCAGGGGCTTAGAGCTCCGAAAGCTTGTGTGGCTTTTGCTACCAAATAAACCTGTTGGACTTTAACCTGGTGTTGTTAAACTTCTTACAGGCATTTTCCCGCAGGAAGGTTAGGAGAAATGTTTTGATTTGATTTAATTTGATTTATTATTGTCATATGTATGTATGAGCATACAGTGAAAAGTATTGTTTCTTGCGTGCTGGACAGACAAAGCATACCGTTCATAGAGAAGTAAAGGAGAGAGTGCAGGATGTAGTGTTACAGTCATAGCTAGGGTGTTAGAGAAAGATCAACTTAGTGCAAGGTGGGTCCATTCAAAAGTCTGACAGCAGCAGGGAAGAAGCTGTTCTTGAGTCGGTTGGTACGTGATCTCAGACTTTTGTATCTTTTTCCCGACGGAAGAAGGTGGGAGAGAGAATGTCCGGGGTGCGTGGGGTCCTTAATTATGCTGGCTGCTTTGCCGAGGCAGCGGGAAGTGTAGACAGAGTCAATGGATGGGAGGCTGGTTTGATTTGATTTGATTTGATTTATTATTGTCACATGTATTAGTGTACAGTGAAAAGTATTGTTTCTTGCACGCTATACAGACAAAGCATACCGTTCATAGAGAAGGAAAGGAGAGGGTGCAGAATGTAGTGTTACAGTCATAGCTAGGGTGTAGAGAAAGATCAACTTAATGTGAGGTAGGTCCATTCAAAAGTCTGATGGCAGCAGGAAAGAAACTATTCTTGAGTCGGTTGGTACGTGACCTCAGACTTTTGTATCTTTTTCCCAACAGGAGATGGTGGAAGAGAGAATGTCCGGGGTGTGTAGGATCCTTAATTATGCTGGCTGCTTTTCCAAGGCAGTGGGAAGTGGAGACAGAGTCAATGGATGGGAGGTTGGTTTGAGTGATGGATTGGGCTACATTCGCAACCCTCTGTAGTTTCTTGCGGTCTTTGGCAGAGCAGGAGCCAGACCAAGCTGTGATACAACCAGAAAGAATGCTTTCTATGGCTTTCTATGGGCGGCACGGTAGCACAGTGGTTAGCACTGCTGCTTCACAGCTCCAGGATCCAGGGTTCGATTCCCGGCTCGGGTCTCTGTCTGTGTGGAGTTTGCACATTCTCCTCGTGTCTGCGTGGGTTTCCTCCGGGTGCTCCGGTTTCCTCCCACAGTCCAAAGATGTGCGGGTTAGGTTGATTGGCCAGGTTAAAAATTGCCCCTTAGTGTCCTGAGATGCGTAGGTTAGAGGGATTAGCGGGTAAATATGTGGGGGTCGGGCCTGGGTGGGATTGTGGGTCGGTGCAGACTCGATGGGCCGAATGGCCTCCTTCTGCACTGTGGGATTTCTATGATTTACTCGGAGAGGGGGAGGGGGAGGGGGAGGGGGAGGTGGGTGTTGCAAGCATGCCGGAAGTGGTAGAAGCAGAGACCAGAGTCCCTTTAACGAAAAACTGGATTAAGTATTTGAAGCCATGAACCCGGTACTGGTGTTATTCGCTGTTGGAAATCCCTGGCATTTACCTCTCCCCGTCTTTAGCCTTCTCCTTTTGCTCCTGCCCTCCAAACTGCAAACGCTGACCTCTGGCATCGTGCTGAAGTCAAGCCTTAAAACGAGCAGCAAAAATGATAGAACACGGAGACTCGGGCTCCTGAGCGGGTTACAAGCGCTGTTGCTGCCACAGAATTCACAGCTGTTCATACAGTTGTATCCACTGAAATGAAAAAACATCATCAGCTTACGGAGATCTGCTCAGTCTTCGTCCTAACTCCTTCCCTGGGGTGGCACAGTGGTTAGCACTGCTGCCTCACAGCGCCAGGGACCCGGGTTCAATTCCCGGCTTGGGTCACTGTCCTTGTGGAGTTTGCCCGTTCTCCCCGTGTCTGTGTGGGTTTCCTCCGGGTGCTCCAGTTTCCTCCCACAGTCCAAAAGACGTGCTGGTTAGGGTGCATTGGCCATGCTAAATTCTCCCTCAGGATTGTAAGAAAAGGGAGAACCAGCCGTGGATAACGAAGGAAATAAAGGAGAGTATTAAAATAAAAACAGCTGCGTACAGAGTAGCCAAAAATAGTGGAGAAACAAGTGATTGGGAAAAATTTAAGAAACAACAAAGAGAGACTAAGAAAGCGATAAAGAAAGGAAGGATAGACTATGAAGCTAGGCTAGCAATTAATATAAAAAATGATAGTAAAAGTTTTTATCAATATATAAAAAGGAATAGAGTGGCTAGAGTGAATGTTGGACCCTTGGAGGACGAGAGGGGGGAGTTAATAGTGGGAAATGAGGATATGGCTGAGTCTTTAAATAAGTTTTTTGTGTCGGTCTTCACGGTGGAGGACACAAATAGTTTGCCAAATATTAACGATAGAGGGTTGGCAGCAGGAGAAATACTTAATACAATTAATGTTACCAGAGAGGCAGTGCTGGGTAGACTAATGGGACTGAAGGTGGACAAGTCCCCGGGTCCGGATGGAATGCATCCCAGGGTATTGAAAGAAATGTCAGAGGTAATAGTGGATGCGTTAGTGATTATTTATCAAAACTCGTTGCATTCTGGGGTAGTGCCGGTTGATTGGAAAACGGCTAATGTTACGCCGCTGTTTAAAAAAGGAAGGAGACAAAAGGCGGGTAACTATAGGCCGGTCAGCTTAACGTCTGTAGTAGGGAAAATGCTGGAATCCATTATTAAAGAGGAGATAGCAGGGCATCTGGATAGAAATGGTTCGATCAATCAGACGCAGCATGGATTCATGAGGGGAAAGTCGTGCTTGACGAACATGTTGGATTTTTATGAAGATGTGACTAGGGCGGTTGATGGAGGAGAACCGGTGGATGCGGTGTTTTTGGATTTCCAAAAGGCGTTTGATAAGGTGCCCCATAAAAGGCTGCTGAAGAAGATTAGGGCACATGGAGTTGGGGGTAGTGTGTTAAAGTGGATTGGGGACTGGCTATCCGACAGGAAACAAAGAGTCGGAATAAATGGGTGTTTTTCCGGTTGGAGGAAGGTAACTAGTGGCGTGCCGCAGGGATCGGTACTCGGGCCGCAACTGTTTACCATTTATATAGATGATCTGGAGGAGGGGACGGAGTGTAGGGTAACGAAGTTTGCAGACGACACAAAGATAAGTGGAAAAGTGAATCGTGTGGAGGACGGAGAAGATCTGCAGAGAGATTTGGACAGGCTGAGTGAGTGGGCGAGGATATGGCAAATGGAGTATAACGTTGAGAAATGCGAGGTTATACACTTTGGAGGAAATAATAACAAATGGGATTACTATCTCAATGGAAACAAATTAAAACATGCTACCGTGCAAAGGGACCTGGGGGTCCTTGTGCATGATACGCAAAAGCCCAGTCTGCAGGTACAACAGGTGATCAAGAAGGCAAATGGGATGTTGGCCTATATTGCGAGGGGGATAGAATATAAAAGCAGGGATGTCTTGATGCACCTGTACAGGGCATTGGTGAGGCCGCAGCTGGAATACTGTGTGCAGTATTGGTCCCCTTATATGAGGAAGGATATATTGGCATTGGAGGGAGTGCAGAGAAGGTTCACCAGGTTGATACCGGAGATGAGGGGTTTGGATTATGAGGAGAGGCTGAGGAGATTGGGTTTGTATTCGTTGGAGTTTAGAAGGATGAGAGGGGATCTTATGGAGACTTATAAGATAATGCGGGGGCTGGATAGGGTGGAGGCGGAGAGATTCTTTCCACTTAGTAAGGAAGTTAAAACTAGAGGACACAGCCTCAAAATAAAGGGGGGTCGGTTTAAGACAGAGTTGAGGAGGAACTTCTTCTCCCAGAGGGTGGTGAATCTCTGGAATTCTCTGCCCACTGAGGTGGTGGAGGCTACCTCGCTGAATATGTTTAAAGCGCGGATGGATGGATTCCTGATCGGTAAGGGAATTAAGGGTTATGGGGATCAGGCGGGTAAGTGGTACTGATCCACGTCAGATCAGCCATGATCTTATTGAATGGCGGGGCAGGCTCGAGGGGCTAGATGGCCTACTCCTGCTCCTATTTCTTATGTTCTTATGTACCCGAACAGGCGCTGGAGTGTGGCGACGAGGGGATTCTCACAGTAACTTCATTGCAGTGTTAATGTAAGCCCACTTATGCCCCAAATACATAAACCTTTAACTGGTTTCCTGTAACCCCTGCACCGACAACAATCCCACCCAGGCCCTATCTCTGTAACCCCACATATTTACTCTGCTAATCCCCCTGATATTAAGGGGCGATTTACCATGGCCAAGCCACCGGCACGTCTTTTGGACTGTGGGAAGAAACCGGAGCACCCGGAAGAAACCCACGCAGACACGGGGAGAACGTGCAGACTCCGCACAGACAGTCACCCGAGGCCGGAATTGAACCCGGGTCCCTGGCGCTGTGAGGCAGCAGTGCTAACCATCGTGCCACCGTGCCGTGTAATTTAACATCCTATTGGATTTAGTGGATGGTACGCTGCATTGGTTTGACTTACTGAGTATCAATTTTACCAAGGCTCCGAGGTCTCTTTCAGTCTTCACGATTTCAGCAGCTTTCTCGGAGACTGTGCATCTTGGCATTACTTTACCTACATGCAAACATTCTGCCCTTCACACAACTGAGCAATGTCATGTATGAATTTCAGGTCCAATGCCAGGTACATAGGCTGTTTGCCCTAGCCATTGTTTGATCCAATCAAACAACATGTTCCTTCAGTTGTTTGTGACAAACAGAGTACAGATTGCACTCCAGTGGCCCGCACTCGCAAAGCCCAAAACGAAACATCAACCGTTAGATGCGATCGGGCAGCGCCTGCTGAAAAACCCCAACTGTGCTAATAGCTACACCAACAAGCTCGTAATGTGGCTCATTTGCACTTGCTAGGAACAAGGTATGTCCATTCACAGGGATCCATCCTCTGCAAACAAAAGGAATATGTTCAAGCCTTCCACCTTTGTTGAATTACCCGGGAGCCTGGAGATCCTATCGTTCTCTGTTAATGTCTCCATGGCAACGCCTCAGCCAATCAGAATCAACTTGCAAACCAATCAGCACCCTCTTCTCCTGCAGTAAAACTTGTCGCGTTAGTTTGAAATTTGGCGTTCTTGTGTCTGTCCTGATGAGTGCAAGATGAAAAGCTTCAGCGACACGTCTCTTTTTTCAGCAATATTGAAGTTCATTTTGTAACCTCTGTGCCTGATTCCACTGTTTGAATTTTGTGCCATAACCCAAGCTGCATGGGGAAGCTTACAGTCTCCTTATACACCTATGACTGTGGGCCAAATTCCCCTCCAATTCGATTTTCAAGTTTGCTGATGACACCACCGTAGTGGATCAGATCTCAAACAATGACGAGACAGAGTACAGGAATGAGATATAGAATCCGGTGATCTGGTGCAACGACAATAATCTCTCCCTCAATGTCAACAAAACAAAAGAGATTGTCATTGACTTCAGGAAGCGTAAAGGAGAACATGCACCTGTCAACGGGGACAAAATAGAAAGGGTCGAGAGCTTCAAGTTCTTAGGTGTCCAGATCACCAACAGCCTGTCCTGGTCCCCCCCATGCTGACACTATAGTTAAGAAAGCCCACCAACACCTCTACTTTCTCAGAAGACTAAGGAAATTTGGCATGTCAGCTATGACTCTCACCAACTTTTACAGATGCACCATAGAAAGCATTCTTTCTGGTTGTATCACAGCTTGGTCTGGGCTCCTGCTCTGCCCAAGACTGCAAGGAACTACAAAAGGTGGTGAATGTAGCCCAATCCATCACGCAAACCAGCTTCCCATCCATTGACTCCGTCTATACTTCCCGCTGCCTTGGAAAAGCAGCCAGCATAATTAAGGACCCCACGCACCCCGGACATTCTCTCTTCCACCTTCTTCCGTCGGGAAAAAGATACAAAGGTCTGAGGTCACGTACCAACCGACTCAAGAACAGCCTCTTCCCTGCTGCTGTCAGACTTTTGAATGGACCTACCTTGCATTAAGTTGATCTTTCTCTACACCCTAGCTATGACTGTAACGCTACATTCTGCACTCTCTCCTTTCCTACTCTATGAACGGTATGCTTTGTCTGTATAGCGCACAAGAAACAATACTTTTCACTGTATGTTAATACATGTGACAATAATAAATCAAATCAAATCAAATCAAACCAAGTCAAATGGGCAGACACAGGACCGGATGAAATGTGACACAGAGAAGTGGGAAGTGATGCAATTTGGTAGGCAGAATGAGGAGAGGTAACATACATTAAATGGTGTAATCCTAAAGGAGTTGTAGGAACAGAGCGACCCAGGATTGTGTGTACACAAACCTCCGAAGGTGATGGGGCAAGCTGAGATGAAAGCTGTCAAAAAAAACAGGAATATGTGGGATCCTCGGTGTTATTAGCAGAGGGCTGGAGTGAGAAAAACAAGGAAGTTGCTTCGGAAAATATTGGTTAAACATCAGCGAGAATATCACGTTCAATTCTGAGCATCACACTTTAGGAAGGAGTCAAGTCTCGGAGAGCGCACAGAGGATGTTTATTCAAATTGTACCAGGGACTTCAGGTTTTTTTTCTCTCTTTCATTGGATGTGGACATCATAGAGTCATAGAGGTTTACAACATGGAAACAGGCTCTTCCCCCCAACTTGTCCATGCCACCCTTTTTTTTAAAACCCTAAGCTAATCCGCATTTGGCCCATATCCCTCTATACCCATCATACCCATCTAACTGTCTAAATGCTTCTTAAAAGACAAAATTGTACCCACCTCTACTACTACCTCTGGCAGCTTGTTCCAGACACTCACCACCCTCTGTGTGAAAAAATTGCCCCTCTGGACACTTTTGTATCTCTCCCCTCTCACCTTAAACCTATGCCCTCTAGTTTTAGACTCCCCTACTTTTGGGAAAAGATATTGACTATCTAACTGATCTGTGCCCCTCATTATTTTATAAACCTCTATAAGATCACCCCTCAGCCTCCTGCGCTCCAGCGAAAAAAGTCCCAGCCTCTCCTTATAACTCAAACCATCAAGTCCCAGTAGCATCCTGGTAAATCTTTTCTGCACTCTTTTTAGTTTAATAATATTCTTTCTATAATAGGGTGACCAGAACTGCACACAGTATTCCAAGTGTGGCCTTACCAATGTCTTGTACAACTTCAACAAGATGTCCCAACTCCTGTATTCAATGTTCTGACTGATGAAACCAAGCATGCCAAATGCCTTCCTCACCACTCTGTCCACCTGTGGCTCCACTTTCAAGGAGCTATGAACATGTACCCTGAGATCACTTTGTTCTGTCACTCTCGCCAACCATTGTCTGAGTAAGTCCTGCCCTGGTTCAATCTGCCAAAATGCATCACCTCGCATTTGTCTAAATTAAACTCCATCTGCCATTCGTCAGCCCACTGGCCCAATTGATCAAGATCCCATTACAATCAGGGATAACTTTCTTCACTGTCCACTATGTCATCAATCTTGGTGTCATCTGCAAACTTACTAACTATGCCTCCTATATTCTCATCCAAATCATTAATATAAATGACAAATAACAGTGGACCCAGCACTGATCCCTGAGGCACACCGCTGCTCACAGGCCTCCAGTTTGGAAAACAACCCTTTACAATCACCTGTCTTCTGTCAAGAAGCCAATTTTGTATACATTTAGATACCTCAGCCTGGATCCCATGAGATTTAACTTTATGCAACAACCTACCATGCGGTACCTTGTCAAAGGCCTTGCTAAAGTCCATGTAGACAACATCAATTGCACTGCCCTCATCTACCTTCTTGGTTACCCCTTCAAAAAACTCAATCATATTTGTGAGACATGATTTTCCACTCACAAAGCCATGATGACTGTCCCTAATCAATCCTTGTGTCTCTAAATGCCTGTAGATCCTGTCTCTCAAAATACCTTCCAACAACTTACCCACCACAGATGTGAGGCTCACTGGCCTGTAGTTCCCAGGCTTTTCCCTGCAGCCCTTTTCAAACAAAGGCACAACATTTGCCACTCTCCAATCTTCAGGCACCTCACCCGTGATTGATGATCCAAATATCTCGGCTAGGGGACCCGCAATTTCCTCCCTAGCCTCCCACAATGTCCTGGGATACACTTCATCAGGTCCCGGGGATTTATCTACCTTGATGCGCCTTAAGACATCCAGCACCTCCTTCTCTGAGTATTTGTTGCCCATCCCTAATTGGCCTTGAACTGAGTGTCGCATTTAGCCATTTCAGGAGCAGTTAAGAGTCAACCACATTGCCTTAGCTCTGATTTGATTTGATTTGATTTTATCATTGTCATATGTATTAGTACAGTAAGAAGTCTCACAACACCAGGTTAAAGTCCAACAGGTTTATTTGGTAGCAAAAGCCATTAGCTTTTGGAGCGCTGCTCCTTCGTCAGATAAGTGGGAGTTCTGTTCATAAACTCCCACTTACCTGACGAAGGAGCAGCGCTCCGAAAGCTAGTGGCTTTTGCTACCAAATAAACCTGTTGGACTTTAACCTGGTGTTGTGAGACTTCTTACTGTGTTTATCCCAGTCCAACGCCAGCATCTCCACATCATACGTATTAGTATCCAGTGAAAAGTATTGTTTCTTGCACGCTGTACAGACAAAGCATACCGTTCATAGAGAAGGAAAGGAGAGAGTGCAGAATGTAGTGTTACAGTCATAGCTAGGGTGTAGAGAAAGATCAACTTAATGCAAGGTAGGTCCATTTAAAAGTCTGACGGCAGCAGGGAAGAAGCTGTTCTTGAGTCGGCTGGTACGTGACCTCAGACTTTTGTCTCTCTGGAGTCAAATACAGGCCAGACCAGGTAAGGATGGCGGATTCCCTCCTGCTGCAGGTCATGGATGAGTGAGATGGATTTTTACAACAACTTAATGATAGTTTAACAGTCACCATTACTGAATGCAAATTTCACCAGCTGTCATGGTAGGATTTGACCTGTGTCCCCAGAGCATTAGCCTGGGCCTCCTATTCAAACATGAAAGGCTTTGATGTTGCTTCATAGGACAGGTGCTGAGGGGATGTTTCCCCTCGCAGGGGAATCTAGAATCATAGAATCTTACAGTGCAGAAGGAGGCCGTTCGGCCCATCGAGTCTGCACCGACCACAATCCCACCCAGGCCCTATCCCCATAACCCCATGCATTTACCGTAACTAGTCCCCCTAGGGGGCAATTTAGCACGGCCAATCCACGTAATGCGCACATCTTTGGACTGTGGGAGGAAACCGGAGCACCCGGGGGAAACCCACGCAGACACGGGGATTACGTGCAGACTCCACACAGACAGTGACCCAAGCCGGGAATTGAACCCGGGTCCCTGGTGCTGTGAGGCAGCAGCGCTAACCACTGTGCTACCGTGCCTGCCCCAGTTGAAACAAGACTTCAGTACTTTCATACTCCACTCCCCCTTCCAACAAAGGACAACATTCCATTTGTTTTCCTAATACTTGCTGTGCCTGCGTGCAGCTGACCTTCCGGTGATTTATGTATGTGGGCAGCCAGGTCTCCTCTCTGTACCACGGCATGTTGCAATCACTCTCCATTGAAGTAATTTTCCATTCTTCTATCCTTGCCAACAAAGTGGACAACCTCACATTTTTCCCAAACCAGCCTCCCATCCATTGACTCTGTCTACGCTTCCCGCTGCCTCGGAAAAGCAGCCAGCATAATCAAGGACCCCACGCAACCCGGACATTCTCTCTTCCACCTTCTTCCGTCGGGAAAAAGATACAAAAGTCTTGACACCATATATCAACTGACTCAAGAACAGCTTCTTCCCTGCTGCTATCAGACTTTTGAATGGATCTACTATATACTAAACTGATCATTCTCTACACCCTAGCTGTGACCGTAACACTACATTCTGCACTGTCTCCTTTCCTTCTCCCCTATGTACTCTATGAATGGTATGCTTGTCTGTATAGCGCGCAAGAAACAATACTTTTCACTGTATACTAATCCACGTGACAATAATAAATCAAATCAAATCCAGTCTGCCAAATTGGTGCGGACTCACTGAACCAATCTATATTCCTCCACAGACTCTCTGTGCGGGATTTTCCAGCCACACTCACCCCAAAACCGGAAAATCCCTCCCGATGTCAGTGGATCTTTGCACGGTCCTTGTCCCGCCCGTAACAATTCCTGTGGCAAGCGAGACGGGAAAATTCAGCCCTCTGTGTCATAGATCATAGAATCTTACAATGCAGAAGGAGGCCATTTGGCCCATCGGGTCTACAATCCCAACCAGGCCCTATCCCCTTAACCCCATACATTTACCCTAGCTAGTCCTCCTGACACTAAGGGGCACTTTAGCATGGCCAAGCCACTTAACCTGCACATCTTTGGACTGTGGGAGGAAACTGGAGCACCCGGAGGAAACCCACCCAGACACGGGGAGAATGTGCAAACTCCACACCGACAGTGACCCAAGCTGGAAATCGAACCCAGGTCCCCGGTGCTGTGAGGCAGCAGTGCTAACCACTGTGCCACCGTGTCGTCCTCACAACCTGCTTTCAAAGTAAAGTTTATTTATTAGTCACAAGTAAGGCTTACATTAACACTGCAATGAAGTTACTGTGAAATTCCCCTAGTCGTCACACTTCAGTGCCTGTTTGGGTCAATGCACCCTAACCAGCAGGTCTTTCGGACTGTGGGAGGAAACCGGAGCACCCGGAGGAAACCCACGCAGACACGGGGAGAATATGCAGACTCCACACAGACAGTGACCCAAGCCGTGAATCGAACCAGGGTCCCTGGCGCTGTGGGTCAGCAGTGCTAACCCACTGTGCCACCGTGCCGCCCCTCATGTGCCCCAGCAGCAGAATAATGCACCGTGCGTTCCATGGGGTAATGCTTCTATCTGCATGGAACGCCACATCCTCTATCCTATTGTATGTGATGTCAGTGAGACATGTGTCTCTGATCAAAGAATGTCCTACAATGGATTTGGTGGAAGTGGGAGAGACATCGAAAAATCAACTAAATTAGGTTTCTGCCACTGAAAAGGTCTGTGCAAATATGAGAGCTTCGTCAGAACCTATTAAACTATTCAGTGGCTGGTATAATAGCTTTTAAAAGATTTTGCAATTGTGCACATTTCATTTTCATAACAGCACAATTTGCATTTTGTTTGATCTGCTATTCTCAAGTGCACTAAATTAAAACAAAACAGGCTGGACTAGCACCAGTCCCAAAGGACGCCTCCCACTCTCTCTCCCTCTTGGGTCTCATTCGCTTCCTCGGTAACAAGCTGGACAAATGCAAGTCAACACGGAGGGCAACGCGCTCTCTCCACACAGCTTCCCATTCGCGCCTAGTACTTGTGGATGTTACTTGCCATTTATCAGCCCAAATCTGAATGTTGCCAGGTCTTGCTGCATATGGACATGGACGGAATCAAATCCGGGTCCCCGCCTCACAGCGCCAGGGACCCAGGTCCGATTCCAGCCTTGGATGACTGTCTGTGCGGAGTTTGTACGTTCTCCCCGTGTCTGCGTGGGTTTCCTCCGGATGCTCCGATTTCCTCCCACAGTCCAAAGATGTGCAGGTTAGGTGCATTGGCCGTGCTAAGTTGCCCCTTAGTGTCAATTAAAGTAAAGTTTATTTATTAGTCACAAGTAAGGCTTACATTAACATTGAAGTTACTGTGAAATTCCCCGAGTTGCCACACTCTGACACCTGTTCGGGTCAATGCACCTAACCAGCACCTCTTTCAGACTGTGGGAGGAAAGCAGAGCACCCGGAGGGAAACCCACGCAGACACGGGGAGAACGTGTAAACTCCACACAGACAGTGACCCAAGCTGGGAATCGAACCCAAGTCCCTGGCGCTGTGAGGCAGCAGTGCTAACCCACTGTGCCACCGTGTCAGGGGATTAACAGGGTAAATGCGTGGGGTTACAGGAATAGGGCCTGGGTGGGATTGTGATCGGTGCAGACTCAATGGGCTGAATGGCCTCCTTCTGTGCTGTGGGGATTCTATGATTCTATGTCTGTGGCACTGTAGCAGGCAGGGCACACATCCCTCTACAGTGCCCCTTGCTCCTTTATTTTTCAATATTTGTTCCTGGGAGGTAACAGAGTCAGCCCATTCCTCACTGCCCTTTAGAAGGCAAGCTGCCTTCTTTTACACCCACACCTGCAAATTAATATTTGATGGGCATTTGTGTCTAAGTAATGAACGGAAACAGTGGAGTAAGTCACCCACTGTGGTGAGTGCTTATAACTACACTGCATTAAAAAGTGGATTACATTGGGATATCTTTGAACTTGTATAGTGTTTGAATTGATACTTGAAACTTGTCCATCTGATGTTCTAAGTGTAATTTTACAAGATGTAAATTTGAAATTTAAAGTTTAAAGGGAACCCCTCTTTGTTCCCAGTTTGATACGATGCGGAGATGCCGGCGTTGGACTGGGGTGGGCACATTAAGAAGTCTCACAACGCCAGGTTAAAGTCCGACAGGTTTATTTGGTATCACGAGCTTTCGGAGCGCTGCTCCTTCATCAGGTGAATGGCTAGTTTGTGAAACTTGTTTGACACAACTTGCGTGGCTCACTCGGCCATTTCACAGGGCGGTTAAGAGTCAACCACGTTGCTGTGGATCCGGAACCACACGTCGGCCAGACCAGGTAAGGACAGCAGATTCCCATCCCTGAGGAGTTATGATAATTAGCAATGAGGTTAGTATTTCAGATTTATTAATTGAAAGTAAACCGCTCCCCCGGCCCCCCCCCCCCCCCAGCTTTATGGTGGGAGTTGAACCCACCGCTTTGGGGCACTGATCCAGGATTACTCGTCAACATTACAAGAGCGGCACGGCGGCACAGTGGTTGGCACTGCTGCCTCATGGCGCCAGGGACCTGAGTTCAAGAACAGCAATCGAGGACGACCCTCAGAGGCAGCACTGAGGGAGTGCTGCACTGTCAGAGGTCGTGTCATTTGGATGGTTCATTAGGCTCCGTCTGCTCACTCAGCTGGATATAAAAGATTTTTAAACAAACCAAAGAAGAACGTACAGGGTAAATGGTAGGACTCTGAGGAGTGCAGTTGAACAGAGGGATCTGGGAATACAGGTACAGAATTCCCTAAAAGTGACGTCACAGGTGGATAGGGTCGTAAAGAGTGCCTTTGGTACATTGGCCTTTATAAATCGGAGTATCGAGTATAAGAGTTGGAGTGTTATGGTATGGTTATATAAGGCATTGGTGAGGCCGAATTTGGAGTATTGTGTACAGTTTTGGTCACCTAGTTACAGGAAGGATGTAAATAAGGTTGAAAGAGTGCAGAGAAGGTTCACAAGGATGTTGCCGGGACTTGAGAAGCTGAGTTACAGAGAGAGATTGAATAGGTTGGGACTTTATTCCCTGGAGCGTAGAAGAATGATGGGAGATTTGATAGAGGTGTATAAGATTTTGATGGGTATAGATAGAGTGAATGCAAGCAGGCTTTTTCCGCTGAGGCTAGGGGAGAAAAAAATCAGAGGGCATGGGTTAAGGGTGAAAGGAGAAAAGTTTAAAGGGAATATTAGTGGGGGGGGGGGCTTCTTCACGCAGAGAGTGGTGGGAGTGTGGAATGAGCTGCCGGATAAAGTGGTAAATGCGGGGTCACTTTTAACATTTAAGAAAAACTTGGATGGGTTCATGGATGAGAGGGGTGTGGAGGGATATGATCCAAGTGCAGGTCAGTGGGACTAGGCAAAAAATGGTTCGGCACAGACAAGAAGGGCCAAAAGGCCTCTTTCTGAGCTGTAATTTTCTATGGTTCTATTTCAAAGCATTTTATCAAAAGACGTTTAAAGTTTATTTATTAATCACAAGTAACACTGCAATGAAGTTACTGTGAAATTCCCCTAGTCGCCACACTCCGGCGCCTGTTTGGGTCAATGAACCCTAACCAGCACGTCCTTCAGACTATGGGAGGAAACCGGAGCACCCGGGGGAAACCCACGCAGACACGAGGAGAACGTGCAGACTCCACACAGACAGTGACCCAAGCCGGGAATCGAACCCGGGTCCCTGAGGCTGTGAGGCAGCAGTGCGAACCACTGTGCCCGGGAACAGGAGTTCTCCTTGGTATCCTGCCCAATATTTATTCTTCAAACGACATAACACATGAGCATCATCCCATTGCCAGTGCTTTTCACAAACTAGCTGCCACGTTTCCTACATTTCAACAGCGACTACATTTCAAAAAGGACTTCATCGGGTCTGAAGTGCTTTGGAATGTCCTGAGGTTGTGCAAGACGCTTTATAAATGCATGTTTTCCATATTTTTATCTTTGCAATGTTTTTGTGGTAGGTGTTGAGATGCTATCAGGGGAGGCAATGACCTTGTGGTATAATCGCTAGACAATTAATCCAGGAACTCAGCTAATGTTCTGGGGACCCGGGTTCGAATCCCGCCACGGCAGATGGTGAATTCAAGAAAAAAAAATTCTGGAATTAAGAATCTACTGATGACCATGAAACCATTGTCGATTGTCGGAAAAACCCATCTGGTTCACTAATGTCCTTTAGGGAAGGAAATCTGCCGTCCTTACCCGGTCTGGCCTACATGTGACTCCAGAGCAACAGCAATGTGGTTGACTCTCAACTGCCCTCCAAGGGCAACTAGGGATGGGTAATAAATGCTGACCCAGCCAGCGACGCCCATGTTCCACGGACGAATAAAAAAAAAAATCTATATCCATATGCAAATCCTTTCGTTGCAAGAGGAACTTTCGACCCATCCCAAAAGCTAAGCCGGAGGAGCATTCCAGGGGAGGACTCATTGTACAAGGGCTGTCAGAGGCAGTGGGCTTGATGGGCCGAATGGGCACCATTCACTCATCACATCTTGTCCCAGGCTTCACCGTGTTTGAACAGTTGTCAGACATGGATGGCAGTGTGAGAGAGAGAGAGAGCGAGGGCTTGGACAAGGAAGGTATAACACTCCTGGAAGCAGTTAAGGCACCATCTGGGGCGGTTCGGTGAAGAAGGAATTCATACCCAACAGCTGTTGACTTATGTAAGTATTTTGCAAACTAGGAGTGCAGCTGGTCTCACCAATGTGCAATTGATCATATTATGGGCTAACAAATGAGCTTTTACATAACGCTAACAGAGAACAGCACAGTGAATGAAGACTGAACACCTACCTACCATGTTATTCATTATCATACTGGCTGGTGGCATATTGGAAAGAGGATTGTACTCTCGATGCTGTTATTTCTACGTGAGGCTCATACCTCCATTACAGAGTGAATTAGACACACAGAAACTAGGAGCAGGAGGAGGCCATTTGGCCCTTCGAGCCTGCCCTGCCATTCAATATGGCTGATCCTCTATCCCAACACCACACCCCCCTCCTCTCCCCACACCCCTTCGCAGTCTAGAAATCTCTCTGTTTCCTTCCTAAATATATTTAGTGACTTGGACTCCACAGTCCTCTGTGGTAGAAAATTCCACAGGTTCACCACCCTCTGAATGAAGAAGTTTCTCCTCATCTCAGTCCTAAATGCCCAATCCTCTA
This sequence comes from Mustelus asterias, assembly GCF_964213995.1. Taxonomy (NCBI): domain Eukaryota; kingdom Metazoa; phylum Chordata; class Chondrichthyes; order Carcharhiniformes; family Triakidae; genus Mustelus; species Mustelus asterias. The sequence continues at coordinate 10,322,561 of NC_135812.1, forward strand.
TCCTGAGACAGTGCTGCCTTGTTCTGGACCATTAACCCACCTTGTTCTAGACTTCCAACCAGAGAGACAACATCCCTGCATCCAGTCTGTCCAGCCCTGTCAGAATTTTATATGTTTCAATGAGATCCCCCTCTCATTCTTCTGAACTCCAGTGAATACAGGCCCAGTTGACCCAAACTCTCCTCATCTGACAATCCTGCAATCCCAGGGTTATTTTATTGTACAATATACAGCAATGTTAAACAGGGACACAATATTATAATATAATTTCAGTTGATCTTACATGACATTGTTTAAAGTAAAGTTTATTTATTTACCAGTCACAAGTAGGCTTACATTAACACTGCAATGAAGTTACTGTGAAAATCCCCCAGTCGCCACACTCCGGCACCTGTTCGGGTACACTGAGGGTGAATTTAGCACGGCCAATGCACCCTAACCAGCACGTCTTTCAGACTGTGGGAGGAAACCCATGCAGACGCGGGGAGAATGTGCAAACTCCTCACAGACATTGACCCAAGCCGGGAATCGAACCCGGGCCCCTAGCACTGTGAGGCAGCAGTGCCAACCACTGTGCCACCGTGCCGCCGCATGGTTTGTGGTCTGAAGCAAAATTGTGATGCGAAAGTCTGTTGAGTTGACTGGGGTCTCAGGTATCAGCTGGAGAGACCCCCCCCCCTGCCCTGCATCACCTCTTTTCAGAAAGGCCCATTGCACCTTATATCACTCGGCCACTGGGGGGGTCTTTGCACAGGATCAAAGGATCTCTGAAGGAAATAATCATCAACTTCAGGAGGCGTAGTGGAGGGCACGCCCCTGTCTAGATCAATGGGGACGAAGTGGAAATGGTTGAGAACTTCAACTTTCTAGGTGTCCCGATCACCAACAACCTGTCCTGGTCCCCCCATGCCGACACTATAGTTAAGAAAGCCCACCAACGCCTCTACTTTCTCAGGAGGCTAAGGAAATTTGGCATGTCAGCTACAACTCTCACCAACTTTTACAGATGCATCATAGAAAGCATCTTTTCTGGGTGTATCACAACTTGGTATGGCTCCTGCTCTGTCCAAGACTGCAAGAAACTACAAAGGGTCGTGAACGTAGCCCAGTCCATCACGCAAACCAGCCTCACATCCAATGACTCTGTCTACACTTCCCGCAGCCTCGGCAAAGCAGCCAGCATAATCAAGGACCGCTCACACCCCGGGTATACTCTATTCCACCTTCTTCCCTTGGGAAAAAGATATAAAAGTCTGAGGTCATGTACCAACTGACTCAAGAACAGCTTCTTCCCTGCCGCCATCAGTCTTTTGAATGGACCTACCATATATTAAGTTGATCTTTTTCTACATCCTAGCTATGACTGTAACACTTTATTCTCCTTTCCTTTATAGGAACATAGAATCCTACAGTGCAGAAGGAGGACATTCGGCCCATCGAGTCTGCACTGCTCACAATCCCACCCAGGCCCTATCCTCTTCATCCCATGCATTTACCTTGGCTAGCCCCCCCTTACACTAAGGGACAATTTAGCATGGCCAATCCACCTAAACCGCACATTTTTGGGCTGTGGGAGGAAACCAGAGCATCTGGAGGAAACCCACGCAGACACGGGGAGAACGTGCAAACTCCACGCAGACAGTGACCCAAGCCAGGAATCGAACCCGAGTCCTTGGTGCTGTGAGGCAGCAGTGCCAACCACTGTGCCACCGTGGCCATCCACCGTGTCTCTGTGTCCTAAACTAGCTGCCCCTTTTCATTGTCAAAGTGCGAGAACTGTCACGACTGTCGCTAGGTTTAACTTTGATCTTTTCTTCTTCCAGGGTAACCAGATCACATGGGCCTGTTTCCAGGCAGGGGCGGTTTAGGATGGTCATCATCTGCCCTGACCAGAACATTATGTTTCACTTTAAGTTAAAGGTAACATTTTAAAACATAACCTTCTTGCAAAGTCATAAGATATAGGAGCAGAATTAGGCCATTCGGCCCATCGAGTCTGCTCTGCCATTCAATCATGGCTGATATTTTTCTCATCCCCATTCCTCTGCCTTTTCCCCATAACCCCTGACCCCCTTATCAATCAAGAACCTATCTATCTCTGTCTTAAAGACACTCAATGACCCGGCCTCCACAGCCTTCTGCGGCAAAGAGTTCCACACATTCACCAATCTCTGGCTGAAGAAATTCCTCCTCATCTCTGTTTTAAAGGATCGTCCCTTTAGCCTGAGGTTGTGCCCTCTGGTTCTAGTCCAGCGTCTATAACATTTTAAAATATGTTTTAGTACATTAAAGGTGCTACACAAATGCAAGTCATTGCAGTTGTATACATGACATTGCATATCCCTCCATCCATACTTACACAGGAATGCTATATCTCTAGCAGACTGGATATTAACGTCTCCTGGAATGATTAAGGCTGGAATGTTACGGCCAGTCATTCCGGTGGGATTTTCCCATCCCGCTGCGGTGAACAGAGATTCGGCTGGGCGCCAAATTCTCCGACCTCGCTGCAGTGGGAGCGTGGTGTGATTGGCCGGTAAGATCGTGCCCCCATCACATCATTTTCCGACGTATTGTGTCCTTCCTCAGATCAGCACAAAAATACACCCGAAACATTTCACATCCAACACCAGGTAGACCGGCTCTGCGGAAAATAAGTTAAACCCCGGATAAAACAAAATGAGGTGAAAACAACTGGTGCCATCGGCTGGATGGTGGGATTCTCCAGGTACACCACAGACCCTCACCATCTGTCAGAACTATCACAAATACCCCACGATATAAGGTAAAGGGAAATGACATAGAAGCTCATTATATCACTAATCTTCCCGTTTAAATAATACAGACTGGCTGGTTTATTTATACAGCTCTGAGCTTCTCCTAACTGAGTCTTTGTGTGTGTAGGTTTGTCTGTGTGTATGCTTGTGCGTGCATGTGTGTGTGTGTGTGTGCATGTTTGTGTGTGTCTATCTGTGTGTGTGCCTGTCTGAGTGCATGTCAGTTTGGTCTTTGTGTGTCTGTCTGTGTCTCTCTGTATCTATCTGTTTCTGTCTGTGTCTCTCTGTGTCCGTGTGTCTCTCTGTGTCTATCTGTATCCGTGTGTCTCTCTGTGTCTGCGTGTCACTCTGTGTCTCTGTATGTCTCTCTGTGTCTGTCTGCATCTGTGTGTCTCTCTGTGTCTCTCTGTGTCTGTCTGTCTCTTTGTCTGTCTGTGTCTCTGTGTCTCTCTGTGTCTGTGTGTTTCTGCGTGTGTCTCTGTGTCTGTCTGTGTCTGTGTCTCTGTGTGTCTCTCTGTGTCTGTGTGTCTCTGTGTGTCTCTCTGTGTCTGTGTGTCTCTGTGTGTCTCTCTGTGTCTGTGTGTCTGTGTGTCTGTGTGTCTCTCTGTGTCTGTGTCTCTGTGTGTGTCTCTGTGTCTGTGTGTCTCTGTGTCTGTGTGTCTCTGTGTCTGTGTGTCTCTGTGTGTGTCTCTGTGTCTGTCTGTGTCTGTGTGTCTGAGCAGAATTGGACTTTACTGTGATGATTTATCCCATCGATAGTCCGTGTGTGTAAGACACATGCTCACATACAAAGTTTGACCTTCTGGTCATCATTGTCTTTAGGAGAGAGGAAGGGGGGGAAATTGGAGGTGGGGGTGAGAGGGGAGGGGTGGCCAGAATGTTACTTACTCTGTACCCTCTAATTGGCCACCTGAGATAGCAAATGTACTGAGAGCACAACACAGTCTGGGGTTCAAACCCGTGACATCCCCGCGCTGTGTGTCTCTACTCCAGACTTGTGAACTCGGAGGTACAGAGTTACTTTGGGGTGAGGTTGTAGATGGATGTGGACCACATTCTCTTCGTCTGGTCACTCTGTAACTGCAGCTGGACATTCAGCTTCTCCGTTCCTCTTTACTTCCTCCTTTTTCAAAAAAGATCCCTGAAAATGCCCGAAAATCTACACTCCGGTATGGATTGGCCCAGAAATCTCCAGTTACAGTCAGTGGGCAGGAGATGTCAGCAAGACGGTGATAGACACAGACAGACACAGACAGACACAGAGAGACACACAGACACAGAGAGATACAGAGAGACACAGACAGACACAGAGACACAGACAGACACAGAGAGATACAGAGACACAAACAGACACAGAGACACACAGACACACAGACACAGACAGACACAGAGAGACACACAGACACACACAGAGACACAGACAGACACAGAGAGATACAGAGAGATACAGAGAGACACACAGACACAGACAGACACAGAAAGATACAGAGAGATACAGAGAGACACACAGACACAGACAGACACAGAGAGATACACAGACACAGATAGATACAGAGAGACACACAGACACAGAGAGACACACAGACACAGATAGACACAGAGACACAGACAGACACAGAGACACAGACAGACACAGAGAGATACAGAGGCACAAACAGACATAGAGACACAGAGAGACACACAGACACAGACAGACACAGAGAGACACACAGACACACATGCACACACACAAACACACACACACATACACAGAAAGACGCACATACACAGACAGACCTACACATACAAATAGACACACTCTCACAATGGGTTACACTCAATGGGTTACATTCCCACAGTGAATACAAGAGTTGGGAAATCCTGTTGCAGCTATATAAAACCTTGGTTAGGCCGCATTTGGAGCATTGAGTGCAGTTCTGGTCACCACACTACTAGATGGATGTGGAAGCTTTGGAGAGAGTGCAAAGAAGGTTCACCAGGATGTTGCCTGGTCTCAAGTGTGTTGGCTATGAGGAGAGGTTGACTAAACTAGGATTGTTTTCACTGGAAAGACGGAGGCTGAGGGGAGACGTGATAGAGGATCTACAAAATTATTAAAGGCATAGACAGGATGGAAAGTCAGAAACTTTTTCCAAGGATGGAAGTGTCAATTACAAGGAGGCTCAGGTTCCAGGCGAGGGGGGAAAGTTTAAGGGAGATGTATGGGGGATGTTTTTCACGTAGAGAGTGGTGGGTGCCTGGAATGCGCTGCCAAAGGAGGTGGTGGAAGCAGGCACATTAGCAACATTTAAGAGGCATCTGGATGGGTACATGAATAGGGAGGGAATAGAGGGATACGGACTGTGTAAGGGCAGGAGGATGTTTCTTTAGTTTAGTTAGGGCATCATGATTGGTACAGGCTTGGAGGGTCGAAGGGCCTGCTCCTGTGCTGTACTCTTCAAACACACACGTACAAACACACTCGGAAAAACACACGCGCAACCACACACAGACGCAAACACACACACACAAACACACATGCACAAACATACACAAAAAACACACACACACGCAAAAACACACATGCAAAAACACACACAAAAACACACACACACAAAAACACACGCACAAAAACAAACATGCACACAAAAAACACACACATGCAAAAACACACATGCAAACACACATGCAAAAATACACACAAGCAAGCAGCCACACGCAAAAACACGCACAAACACACGTACATGCAAATACACACAAAAAACACACATGCAAAAACACACACAAGCAAGCATACCCACGCAAAAACATACATGCAAGCGCACACACACAAAAACACACACATGCAAAAACACACAAACACACACAACTGATTTACAGTTCCCAGTTAATGTCTGCAGAGGTCCCTTTGAATTTTAATCAATTTTTTTGTGAACATTTCTCGGAATGCCTCAATCTATGCATGTTGCTGGCCTCATCAGCCACTCCGCTACAGAACTGATTCAATGGGAAATGAAGACGGCGATGGTAGAGTCTCACGGATGTCAGGCATTCAGGGGTTAAACAGCGACGTAAGGATCAGGACATCTTCACTGCTCCCTGATTGGGGCTGGCAGCTAGTGTAATTGTGCCATCTAGTGGCAGAAGCTTATTCTGTGCCCACCAGTCGCCGCCAAGGCGCATCCATTTCTGCTCAGTGTTTTAATTAATGTGTTTGCTTTAAGTGACTTTAACAAATTCTCAGTGTGATGTTTTCTGTCTGCGTAACCAGTACCCGGAGCAGATATTCAATTAGCTTCTCCAGGAAGGGAAAGTCAGACTGAAAAGCCCATTTGTTCTGTACGAGCCCCCTTCGATTTCCGAAACCTTGGAGTGCCTCGGGTTAGAACTGGCGACACAAAAACTGGAGGGTCAAGTGCTGATGGTGCCATGCATCAGAAAATGAGCACATTCCCCTGGGGGAGTCATCGTCGCCACAACCGCCTCCCCCACCCCAACCGCCTCCCCCACCACAGCCGCCTCCCAGCCACATTCACAATCACAGCTCTGTGCACAGTATAGATCTATGGAGAATGGGCAAAGCAAGCCGCCTTTACTTGATCATTTAGAACCTGCTGCCTCCGAAGGTGGTGGAAGCGGAGACAGATCGATGATTTCAAAAGGGTGGCACAGTGGTTAGCACTGCTGCCTCACAGCGCCAGGGACCCGGGTTCAATCCCGGCTTTGAGTCACAGTCTGTGCGGAGCCTGCGCGTTCTCCCCGTGTCTGCGTGGGTTTCCTCCGGGTGCTCCTGTTTCCTCCCACAGTCCAAAGATTGCGGGTTAGGTTGATTGGCCAGGTTAAAAATTGCCCCTTAGAGTCCTGAGATGCGTAGGTTAGAGGGATTAGCAGGTAAATATGTGGGTGTAGGACCTGGGTGGGATTGTGGTCAGTGCAGACTCGATGGGCCGAATGGCCTCCTCCTGCACTGTAGGGTTTCTATTTCTATTTCTATTTCCGAAAGACGTGCTGGTTAGGTTGATTGGCCGTGCTAAATTGACCCTTAGTGTCAGGGGGGATTAGCAAGATAAATGCATGGGGTTACGGAGATAGGACCTGGGTGGGATTGTTGTCGGTGCAGACTCGATGGGCCGAATGGCCTCTTCCTGCACTGTAGGGATTCTATGATTCTATGAAATTGGATGGGTGCATAAAGGAAATAACTTTGGGGGAGATTGAGGGCGGGGGTGGGGATGGAGGGGGTGGTTGTGTGTTGGGTGACTGGACTGGTACTAGTATTTTGCCATGAGTTCTCACACTCACCGGACCTTTCAGTCTGACCTGCTCCCAAGCCACTGGTTCTGTGATCGATTACTGGGAAACGCGACATGACACACAGGCCGGAATGTCCAGCCAATCACACCGACGGGATGTTCCCATCCCGCTGCAGTAAACGGAGACCTGGCTGGGCGCAGCGGGAGGGTGGCGGGAATGGCCGTAGGCACGCGCCCATCATCTCTGGATGTCCCAAACAGCAAGTGGTGGCACAGTAGTACCGTCACTAGGCTGGCGAGCCAGTGTAACGATCTGGGGCCCCGGGTACAAATCCCACCACAGCAACGTAGTGAAATCTGAATCCAAAAACATCTGAAATTAATGGGTTAGTTTTATGGATGACCTTTGTCCCGGGTCATTCATCTGACATTCTGCTCTGAGGTTGACTCTTAGCAAGTCACCCAGTTGAAGGCATTTCCCATGAAGGAAGTACTTCTGAAGTGTTTGGCAGGTCTGGTATTGTCTGATGAAGGCTCACATAGAAACATATAGACACAGAAGATAGGAGCAGGAGGAGGCCATTCGGCCCTTCGAACCTGCTCCGCCATTCATCACGATCATGGCTGATCATCCAACTCAATAGCCTAATCCTGCTTTCTCCCCATAACCTTTGATCCCATTCGCCCCAAGTGCTATATCCAGCCGCCTCTTGAATACAGTCAACGTTTTGGCATCAACTACTTCCTGTGGTAATGAATTCCACAGGCTCACCACTCTTTGGGTGAAGAAATGTCTCCTCATCTCCATCCTAAATGGTCTACCCCGAATCCTCAGACTGTGACCCCTGGTACTAGACTCCCCACCATCGGGAATATCCTCCCTGCATCTACCCTGTCTAGTCACAATCCCAAACTCTTGCTTCTCTCTGCATGCTGAGCATTGCCTGTTTTTCTAACCGGATCCAATTTTTGAATTGCAATCACTGTTGTAGCTAGGAAATTCAGCAGCTAATTTGTGCACAGCAAGATCCCACAAATTTAATTTGATTTGATTTATTATTGTCACATGTATTAACACACAGTGAAAAGAATTGTTTCTTGCGCGCTGTACAGACAACGCGTACCGTTCATAGAGAAGGAAAGGAGAGAGTGCAGAATGTAGCGATCAGATAATTTTTTTTTGGGGTGTTGTTTATGGATTAAGTATTGGCCAGGGCTCCCCTGCTCTTCCTCAAAATACTGCCGTGGACTCTTTTACATCCACCTGAAAGGCAAATGGATCATCAGCTTAACATCTTGTCTAAAAGATAGCACCTTCCAGTTTTTAGGTGTCCAGATCATCAACAACCTGTCCTGGTCCCCCCCATGCCGACACTATAGTTAAGAAAGCCCATTAACGCCTCTACTTTCTCAGAAGACTCAGGAAATTTGACATGTCAGCTACGACTCTCACCAACTTTTACAGATGGACCATAGACAGCATTCTTTCTGGTTGTATCACAGTTGGTATGGCTCCTGCTCTGCCCAAGATCGCAAAAAAATAAAAAGGGTCGTGAATGTAGCCCAGTCCATCACGCAAACCAGCCTCCCATCCATCGACTCTGTCAACACTTCCCGCTGCCTCGGCAAAGCAGCCAGCATAATTGAGGACCCCGCGCACCCCGGACATTCGCTCTTCCACTTTCTTCCATCGGGAAAAAGATACAAAAGTCTGAGGGCACGTACCAACTGACTCAAGGACAGCTTCTTCCCTGCTGCTGTCAGACTTTTGAATGGACCTACCTCACATTAAGTTGATCTTTCTCTACACCCTAGCTATGACTGTAACACTACATTCTGCACTCTCTCTTTTCCTTCTCTATGTACAGTATGCTTTGTCTGTATGGCGCACAAGAAACAATACTTTGCACTGTATACTAATACATGTGACAATAATAAATCAAATCAACATTCATCAATGTAGCACTCCCTTAGTACGGCGTTGGAGTGTCACCGTTGATTTCTTTGTTGTTGCAATACTCTGGAGTGTAATGGCGTCTCACAGATGTGGGGTTTGCAGGAGTCAAGTTTAGCAGGAAGGATGAGGATATTGTGCTGGAGTGAGATTGAAACTCACTACCTTGTAGCTCTGAAGTGAGAATGCTCCCAGCTGTGGGCCCAGGGTGATTGCCTCTGCAACATATCTTCCTTGTCAGGAGCTTTACTGTGTGCATGGCGTGACAAGCTCAGATCCCAGTGCCAAACACTTCCAGGTAATTCATGCCTAGTCATCATTTTTATTCCCCTCCATTTCCTGTCCATTTGAACAGTTGGTGAGTGAGAGTTTGCCCATCAACAGGCTGACAGGGAGAGAAACAGAACTGGACCAGCCATGTCAATACTGCGGCTACAAGAGCAGGCCAGAAGCTAGGAAAACTGCGGCGAGTAACTCACCTCCTGACTCCCCATAAGCCTGTCCACCATCTACAAGCCTGTCCACAAATCAGGAGTGCGGTGGAATACTCCCCACTTGCCTGGATGGGTGCAGTTCCAACAACACTCAAGAAGATCGACACCATCCAGGAAAAAGCAGCCCCGCTTGATTGTTACCCCTTCCACAAACATCCACACCCCCACCATCAACGCATAGCAACAGCCGTGTGTACCATCTAGAAGATGCACTGCAGGAACTCAGCAAGGCTCCTTAGGTGCGTGGACTGCGGCGCTCACTGCCACCTTCTCAGGGGCAATTAGGGCAACAAAACAGGCCGGCACGGTCGGTTAGCACTGCTGCCTCATTGCGCCAGGGACCGGGGTTCAATTCCCGGCTTGGGCCACTGTCTGTGCAGAGTCTACACATTCTCCTCATGTCTGCGTGGGTTTCCTCCGGGTGCTCTGGTTTCCTCCCACAGTCCAAAGATGAGCGGGTTAGGTGGATTGGCAGGGCTAAATTGCCCCTTAGTGCGAGAGGGACTGGCTAGAGTAAATGCATGGGGTTACAGGGATAGGGGCTGGGTGGGGGTTGTGGTCGGTGCAGAATCGATGGGCTGGATGGCCTCCTTCTGCACTGTAGGGGTTCTATTCTATGATTCTATGAATGCTGGTGCTCAGATCCCATGAAAGAATATAGAAAAGGAGATGAATCCCAGATATACCAGCACCCAAACACAGTGTTACAACAAAGTAATGCCCAATTTTACTACAGTATTCCAGCATTAGTTAGAGTGGACAACTGGTTCAGACCATGTTTATTGACAATTCGTGGATTAAAACATTTTAAGCTGGGGTGTGAATTGTGCATCGAATTTCATGCAGCTTATCACATTTACTGGCCTCGCAAATTTACTCAATAACATCCATTAGATGGAAATTCTGAGGCACTAATTAATTAGTGAGATGGAGCTGTTCAGAAAATTGCACCAATTCTAACTCCAGTTTCCATTATGTTTAAAGAGCTTTGATTGTAGCGGCTTTTAAGGAGAATCAGTCTGCTATTAAGCAAATAAGTCTGATTACGTGAGATGGCACTGAGCTGAGGAAGATTAAAGAAAAGGGGAAACATCTTTTGGTGGCTCGGTTTACCCAGGTGGCACGGCCGCACACCAGGACACTGCTCCAACTAACTGCGGCATGGAGTGGCAAGGGGATTGCCTACTCCAGTTGCCATGTAGCGAGTTGCCAATCTCAACCAGGGGGCACTTACAGAGAGGGTTGGAATAGGTCAAGACCGACTGGTTGCGTATGGCTCATCTGCACTCCCAGGTGGCTGCCATGTGAGTGATAGAGGTCAAAGAGTAATTGCCTCAACTGACTGGGTTCTATATAATGTAATCACGTATGGTGCATAAGGAGGCCATTCGGCCCATCAGGTCTGCACTGACCACAATCCCACCCAGGCCCTATCCCCATAACCCCATGCATTTACCCTAGCTAGTCCCCCTGACACTAAGGGGCAAGTTAGCACGGCCAATCCGCCTAACCCGCACATCTTTGGACTGTGGGAGGAAACCGGAGCACCCGGAGGAAACCCATTTCCTGTTCCTGCAGACACGGGGAGAACGTGCAAACTCCACACAGACAGTGACCCAAGCAGGGAATCGAACCCTGGTCCCTGGCGCTGTGAGGCGGCAGTGCTAACCACTGTGCCACCCTCCTAGAAAATATCTGGGAAATATTTTGTGAAGGCTAAAGGGAGGTGGCACGACCACAGCAGATGTTACTTGCTGAGTGAGCCAAATCCCAGAGGGAAACTTGTTTTACTGATCATAACCTTTTTTTACTCTATTTTGAAATAAAGGAGGAAAAGCTACTGATTCCAGAAGTATAGAATGCCAGTTTCACCATCAGGATTTTAAACATTAAAAGATTTATTAACAAGAAGAAAAAAACTGAAGCACAGTAGCACAATGATTAGCACTGTTGCCTCACAGGGCCAGGGATCCGGGTTCAATTCCGGCCTCGGGTCACTGTCTGTGTGAAGTTTGCACGTTCTCCCCATGTCTGCATGGGTTTCCTCCGGGTGCTCCGGTTTCCTCCCACATTCCAAAGATGTGTGGGTTAGGTTGATTGGCCGTGCTAAATTGCACCTTAGTATCAGGGGGACTAGCAGGATAAATATGTGGAGTTACGGGGATAGGGCTTGGGTGGGATTGTTGTCAGTGCAGGCTCGATGGGCCGAATGGCCTCCTTCTGCACTGTAGGGAATCTATGATTTTATGATAAGATTAAATTAAAACAGTCCTACAAAACATTCCCCCAAAAACCCATTTATTCAGAACACTCAAGTAAACACTCTCTTGGCAACAACTTCAAATAGATTTTTAACAATAAAAATCCAGCAATACTACCCAAGGCAAACGTGCTGTTACATTACAAATGGTATATCATACAACTCCTCAAATATTTCCACTCTGCTGTGGAAATCCAAGGAATGAACATCTTTCTGAAGCAAAAATCTTTCCAGCCTGACTGGGTGTTTCAGTTTTCACACCTTCTCTTAGCGCAGGGCTGTGCTCAGGAAATCTTCCCCCACATCAATCACAACAACTCAGCTCAACATCTTTCCTTAAATATCCACTTCCCCTTCCACCTCAGATTCCATTGTCCTCCTGTCTCCTCTTTGGAACCCAAAGATGTGCGGGTTAGGTTGATTGGCTAGGTTAAAAATTGCCCCTTAGAGTCCTGAGATGTGTAGATTAGCGGGTAAATATGTGGGGGTAGGGCCTGGGTGGGATTGTGGTCGGTGCAGACTCGATGGGCCGAATGGCCTCCTTCTGCACTGTAGGGTTTCTATGATTTCTATGATTCTAACTTTTCCAAAATAGAAAAATCCTTCATGTTGCTCCCACGTTCGGGTCAAATAAAATTTAAAGAACTTCCCCTGTTTACTTATGAAACCTTTGTAAGTTGTAAAAGTCTCGTAAACACCTCTTTGAAACTTAACAGCCGAAAAGCCAAGTCCCTACCTATCCCCTAATGCAAACTTTTATAGCCCAGCCTATTTACTTGTAAAATTAACTTCACCAAATGCACGCATCCAGCACCTTTACCCCTTTATCTCTCAACTCTCACAGACAAGCTGTCTCTATTAACCTTCCCCCAGTTTAATTGACCCGGAACACACACATACAGACTTCTATTCAGGATACCACCATATTCCCAAAATATATACTTTATAAAAAATATCCTCAGAGGGAGCTAAGAGAAATTATGATTTGATTTGCTTTATTATTGTCACATGTATTAGTATACAGTGAAAAGTATTGTTTCTCGCGCGCTATACAGACAAAGCACACCGTTCATAGAGAAGGAAAGGAGAGAGTGCAGAATGTAGTGTTACAGTCATAGCTAGGGTGTAGAGAAAGATCAACTTAATATATGATAGGTCCATTCAAAGATCTGATGGCAGCAGAGGCGGAGCTGTTTTTGAGTCGGTTGGTACGTGACCTCAGACTTTTGTATCTTTTTCCCGAAGGAAGAAGGTGGAAGAGAGAATGTCCGGGGTACGTGGGCTCCTTAATTATGCTGACTGCTTTACCGAGGCAGTGGGAGATGCAGACAGAGTCTGGTTTAAATGATGGACTGGGCTTCGTCCACGACCCTTTGTAGTTTCTTGTGGTCTTGGACAGTGCAGGGGCCATACCAAGCTGTGATATAACCAGAAAGAATGCTTTCTAGGACACATCTGTAGAAGTTGGTCAGAGTTGTAGCGGACATGCCATATTTCCTTAGTCTTCTGAGAAAGTAGAGGCGTTGGTGGGCTTTCTTAACCATAATTTTGGCATGAGGGAACCAGAATAGGATGTTGGTGATCTGAACACTAAAAACTTGAAGTTCTCAACCCTTTCTACTTCGTCCCCATTGATGTAGACAGGGGCATGCCCTCCACTATACTTCCTGAAGTCGATGACTATCTCCTTCATTTTGTTGACATTGAGGGAGAGATTATTGTCATCGCACCAGTTCACCAGATTCTCTATCTCATTCCTGTACTCTGTCTCGTCATTGTTTGAGATCCGACCCCCACTACGATGGTGTCATCAGCAAACTTGAAAATCGAATTGGAGGGGAATTTGGCCGCACAGTCATAGGTGTATAAGGAGTATAGTTGGGGGCTGAGAACACAGCCTTGTGGGGCACCGGTGTTGAGGATGATCGTGGAGGAGGTGTTGTTGCCTATTCTTACTGACTGTGGTCTGTTGGTCAGGAAGTCTAGGATCCAGTTGCAGAGGGAGGTGCCGAGGCCCAGGCTACGAAGTTTGGAGATGAGTTTCGTGGGAATAATGGTGCTGAAGGCTGAGCTGTCGTCAATAAATAGGAGTCTGACATAGGTCTGACATACGGTGCATGTCTGGATTTTATTTCCTCGCTTTGTAACAGATTTCACCGTCCTCAGCTAACATCATACTGTGCAATCAGATATCTTAATGTGCATTCTTTATAATCCGTCAAGTTTTATTTTCAAAATCCAGTTGAACTCCGATGGCTTTGCTCATGGTTAGTGTGCAGCCTGGAGAACAACCTCTCATATTTTTGTTATATTTATTCTTGCATTCCAGCGAGGTAAAACTGCTACCCAAAGTTAAAGTTTATTTATTAGTCACAAGTAGGCTTACATTAACGCCTCAATGAAGTTACTGTGAAAATTTGATTTGATTTATTATTGTCACATGTATTAGTATACCGTGAAAAGAATTGTTTCTTGCGCGCTATACAAAGCATACAGTTCATAGAGAAGGAAAGGAGAGAGTGCAGAATGTAGTGTTACAGTCATAGCTAGGGTGTAGAGAAAGATCAACTTAATGCAAGGTAGGTCCATTCAAAAGTCTGACAGCAGCAGGGAAGAAGCTGTTCTTGAGTCGTTTGGTACGTGACCTCAGACTTTTGTATCTTTTTCCCGATGGAAGAAGGTGGAAGAGAGAATGTCCGGGGTGCGTGGGGTTCTTAATTATACTGGCTGCTTTGCCGAGGCAGCGGGAAGCGTAGACAGAGTCAATGGATGGGAGGCTGGTTTGCGTGATGGATTGGGCTACATTCATGACCTTTTGTAGTTCCTTGCGGTCTTGGGCAGAGCAGGAGCCCATACCAAGCTGTGATACAACCAGAAAGAATGCTTTCTATGGTGCATCTGTAAAAGCTGGTAACAGTCGTAACTGACATGCCAAATCTTCCCCTGGTTGCCACACTCCGGTGCCTGTTCGGGTACACTGAGGCAGAATTTAGCACGGTCAATGCATCTAACCAGCACGTCTTTCAGACTGTGGGAAGGAACCAGGCAGACAGGGGGAGAACGTACAGACTCTGTACAGACAGTGACCCAAGCCGGGAATCGAACCCGGGTCCCTGGCGCTATGAGGCAGCAGTGCTAACCATTGTGCCACCGTGCCACCCATAATACATGCAGAATAAGTGAACAAAAACATTTTTATACTGGCTAAACAAAAAGGAATGCACAGGTTCCACCTTCTGGCCAATGTAAACAGTAAAAGCAATGTGTATTGATATTGCTGCTTTAATGCAGAAAAGTCTCCTCAGGCACTCATTGTGATGCAATAGATCAAACTAAAATCCATTTCCTAGGAGATGCTGCAATTAGTTTCCATATATTGTAGAACATCTTTCTATTCTCATTTGAGTGCCAACTTTACAATTAATAATTTACAATGAAATTTGCTATGTAAACTTGTCACACTGTAATTACACCTTTTGCCAGTGGTGGAGCTGTAGATCCTCAGTTTTTGCATCTCCGGGTTCCTATCAAAATGAATGCTGGAGCAGGCTCGAAGGGCCGAATGGTCTCCCCCTGCTTCGATTTTCTATGTTTCCATGCGCAATCCAATGCTATTTCATCATTTCTCAATTTGCTGTAATTTTTAATGATAATAAACAAAATAAAAACACACTCAGGAAGTAACCTTAAAACAGGGACTGAATTAAACCTGTGCCTTTGGGTCCGTTATACCCTGAGCTCCACCCCCACTGAAGGCGACACTCAGTGTTGACTCCCTGTGAGCCAAGAGAAAGGAGGTCAATTAATTTATTATGTTTAAAGTTAAAACTTTTTATTTATTAGTCACAAGTAAGGTTTACATTAACACTACAATGAAGTTATTGTGAAATTTTCCTAGTCGCCACACTCCGGCACCTGTTTGGGTCAATACACCTAATCAGCACGTCTTTAGACTATGGGAGAAAACAGAGCAGCCGGAGGAAACCCACACAGACATGGGGAGAACATGCAAACTCCACACAGACAATAGACCAAGCCAGGAATCGAACCCAGGTCCCTGATGCTGTGAGGCAGCAGTGCTAACCACTGTGCCACCTGCTAGTTCAGTAAAGCATAGAATGTTGACACTCAGGATTACCATTTTATTGTTGTGAGCTGCTCAGTTCAGATTCACAATGCTGTCTGGTTCGGGGTGGACAGCTACAGGACTTGGTATCCCCATCATCAACAAACCCCAGTTAGGAAAGAAATGCCCAGTAGCGGCCCCTATGGGAAGTATGCAGTAATGACACTAACTTTCTGAATCTCACAGAATGTACTAGATGATAAGAATCCCTACAGTGCAGATGGAGGCCATTCGGCCCATCAAGCCTGCACCAACTTTCTGACAGAGCATCCTACCCAGGCCCCCTCCTCCACCCTATCCCCGTAACACCCACACATTTCCCATGGCTAATCCCCCTAACCTTCACATTTTGGGACTCCAAGGGGCAGTTTAGCATGGCCAATCCACCCAACCTGCATATATTTGGACTCGAATGGCAGTACTGATCAGCTACCTGGGGCGGAACAATGGAACAACAGTTAACATTGCTGCCTCACAGCTCCAGGGACCCGGGTTCAGTTCCTGCCTTGGGTGACTGTCTGTGCGGAGTTTGCACATTCTCCCCGCGTCTGCGTGGGTTTCCTCCGGGTGTTGCAGTTTCCTCCTACACTCCAAAGATGTGCAGGTTAAGTGGATTGGCCATGCTAAATTGCCCCTTAGTCTCCCAAGATGTGTAGGTTAGGGGGATTAGCCATGGTAAATGTGTGGGCTTACAAGGATAGGGCGGGGGAAGAGGGCCTGGGTAAATTACTCCAGAGAGTCAGTGCAGCCTTGGTGAGCTGAATGGCCTTTTCTGTACTGCAGGAATTCTCTGACTCTATTCCAGTTTTAAATCAATTATAGTGCATGAGAAATAATACTTTTCACTGTATCCCAATGCATGTGACAATAATAAAACAAATAATCGCTACAGTACAGAAAGAGGCCATTCGGCCCATCGAGTCTGCACCGACCACAATCCCACCCAGGCCCTACCCCCATATCCCTACATATTTACCCAGTAATCCCTCTAACCTACACATCTCAGGACACTAAGGGCAATTTTAGCATGGCCAATCAACCTAACCCGCACATCTTTGGACTGTGGGAGGAAACCAGAGGAACCTGGAGGAAACCCACGCAGACACAAGGAGAATGTGCAAACTCCACACAGACAGTGGCCCAAGCCGGGAATCGAACCCAGGTCCCTGGAGCTGTGAAGCAGCAGTGCTAACCACTGTGCTACTGTGATGCCCTTTTGAGATTCCTGTTCTCCCACAAACCTCTGAAACATCGTTGGGAAAAAGATACAAAAGTCTGAGGACACGTACCAACCGACTCAAGAACAGCTTTTTCCCTGCTGCCATCAGACTTTTGAATGACCTACATTATATTAAGCTGATCTTTCTCGACACCCTAGCTATGACTGTAACACTACATTTGCACCCTTGCCTTTCCTTCTCCCCTATGTACTCTATGAACGGTATGCTTTGTCTGTATATCACGTAAGAAACAATACTTTTCACTGTTGCCCCAATATATGAGACAATAATAAATCAAATCAAATCAGATGGTGAAATTTGAATTCAATAAAAAAATCTGGAATTAAAAGTCTACTGATGACCATGAAACCATTGTCCACTGTCGTAAAAACCCACCTGGTTCACTGATGACCTTTAGGTTAGGAAATCTGCCGTCCTTACCCGGTCTGGCCTACATGTGACTCCAGAGCCACAGCAATGTGGTTGGCGCTCAACTGCCCTCAGGGATGGGCAGTAAATGCTGGCCCAGCCAGCGACACCCATGTCCCAAGAACAGGTAAGAAAAAATGGGAGCAATTTCCCAAACGCAAAATGTCTGATGTGGAGATGCCGGCGTTGGACTGGGGTGGGCACAGTAAGTAGTCTCACAACACCAGGTTAAACTCCAACAGGTTTTTTTGGTAGCACGAGCTTTCAGAGTGTCGCTCCTTCATCAGGTGAGTGCAGAATGTCTGGGCATAACTGATTCCACTCCACATCTGAGAGACAGGTAACAGGGCACTCTTACTGACAATTACAGATGGTCCCAAAATGTGATACGTTTATTTTAATCACGATTACTCAAGTTGCTATTTTTAAACAGCAAGCACACTGTACCAGAACTTAACAGCTGCATGGGGTTCTATGTCTCTCAACAGGATAGTAAGAAGTCTCACAACACCAGGTTAAAGTCCAACAGGTTTATTTGGTAGCAAATACCATAAGCTTTCGGAGCGCTGCTCCTTCGTCAGATGGAGTGGTCTCTGTTCTCAAACAGGGCACAGACACAGAAATCAAATTACAGAATACTGATTAGAATGCAAATCTCTACAGCCAGCCAGGTCTTAAATGTACAGACAATGTACAGACATGACTTTAACCTGGTGTTGTGAGACTTCTTACTGTGCTTACCCCAGTCCAACGCCGGCATCTCCACATCATCTCAACAGGATTCCAGGGCTACTGTACCAGACTGGGCAGTTAGAGTAGTCATACTGAGTGTTGCCTCAACTTTTTGCCTGTGCCTTCTGTGTCTCTGTTGGGAAGGGTTGAGGGGAGGACACCAGGAGGGAAAAATAAGGTGGGGGGGGGGGGGGACAAGAACATTTTCAACCTCATTTATTGTCCACACACCTGATCCAGGGGTTAAATTCCAGTCAGTGGACTCGGTGTCCCGTTGTGCCCTGGTGTCCTCCCCAGTCACACCAAATAGTTCATTGTGCCATTCCGATCCCAGCCTAAAAGACAGCTTGGCTTTCTCCGCCGATGTGTAGCTCACTCAATACAATCAATCCCCTGCCACTTTCCACAGTGACAGGAACCGATTTAAAACCCGAAGTCTAATCTGGCCTCTGTAAAATCTGTTAATTGTTTTTCTGTTTAGTTTGCAATGCGGAATGATTAAGCAGGCGTGTGCACAAAGGAGGGTAAAAGCGATTATCAGGAGGCTCTGCGGGGAGCCGCGAAGATTTATTGTTGTCGTTCAATGAGTTTTTTGCTGGCTGACGGAATCTCGAATGCTCGACCTGTCCTCTCAATAACCCTTTCCATCCCTCCGCTCCCCCCAAACCGGCATCGAAACACCACATGAAGCAGCTCCAACTGCTCACTTCAGTGACCTCCTTCCATAATTCTTATCATCTAGGTGGGTAACCTCCACCTGCCCGAGAGACCTCTAACTAGTGACCACACACTAGGAAAAGGGCAAGCGAGGTAAATGGAAGGTAAAAGGAGACTCGGTAGTGAAAAGGGCCAGGGGGTTTAAAAAAAGAACAGCTGGAGTTGCTGAACTATATATTTTGGCCGTTCTAACACAAGGGGCAGCAAGTGGAACACCTCAGGATAATCTGTCAACAAGTTGATCACATATACAAGCCACGCTCCTTCACTCCCTGTCATCCTCTTCCTAATAAACATTCAAAAGTCACCCCCCCCCACCGTCCAAAATGAATATAACTGAAGTCTCACAAGCAAATCAAATGGCTGTTTTGTCCACTGGTTCTTACTTTTCATACACCAATGGGACGTGGGTGTCGCTGACTAGGCCAGCATTCATGACTCACTTCCAAATGCCCTTGAGAAGGGGGTGATGGGTCGCCGCCTTGAACTGCTGCAGTCCGTGTGGTGCAGGTACACTCACTGTGCTGTTAGGATGGGATTCCAGGAATTGTACCCAGCCACGATGAAGGAATGATGATATCTGTCCAAGGCAGGATGCTGCGTGATTTGGAGGGGAACTTGAAAATGGTGTCCCCATGCATCTGCTGCCCTTGTTTTTCTAGGCAGTCGAGATCACGAGCTTGGAAGGTGTTGACAAAGGAACATAGAAACCCTACAGTGCAGAAGGAGGCCATTCGGCCCATCGAGTCTGTACTGACCACAATCCCACCCAGGCCCTACCCCCACATATTTTACCCGCTAATCCCTCTAACCTACTCTAAGGGACAATTTTTAACCTGGCCAATCAACCTAACCCGCACATCTTTGGACTTTTGAACCTTGTCAGGTAGCGCACTGCTGCCACTGTGCATTGGTGATAGAGGGAATGAATGTTTAGGGTGGGCCACTGATGAAGCAGGCTGCTTTGTCCTGGAAGGTGTTGAGCTTTTTTAAATTTAACTTTTATTTATTAGTCACATGTATTAGTATACAGTGAAAAGTATTGTTTCTTGCATGCTATACAGACAAAGCATACCGTTCATGAGAGAATGCAGAATGTAGTGTTACAGTCATAGCTAGGGAGTAGAGAAAGATTAACTTAATGTGAGGTAGGTCCATTGAAGTCTGATGGCAGCAGGGAAGAAGCTGTTCTTGAGTTGGTTGGTACGTGTCCTCAGACTTTTGTATCTTTTTCCCAACGGAAGAGAGAATGTCTGGGGTCCTCGATTATGCTGGCTGCTTTCCCAAGTCAGCGGGAAGTGTAGACAGAGTCAATGGATGGGAGGCTGGTTTACGTGATGGACTGGGCTTCGCACACGGCCCTTTGTAGTTTCTTGCAGTCTTGGAGATTGAGTGTTGTTGGAGCTGCACTCAACCAGGCAAGTGGAGAATATTCAATCACATCCCTGACTTGTACCTTGTTGATGGTGGACAGGCTTTGGGAGGTGAGTTACTTGAGAATGCTCCTGTAGCTGGTCTAGTTTAGTTTCTGATCAATAGCAACCGCAGGGGGTGGATTTCAGAGATCTTAATGCCATTGAATGTCAATGTCGAACATTAGCAAGGGGAAATATTTCTACAATCTAGGCCAACAACCAGCAGCTTTGGAGGTGGACCTACCCATTCAGTAACCCAGGTGGACCCGGCGGACGGACCCAATCTCCGCCTTTCTCAAGATGCACCATTAAACACAACTGGGCTGCCTTCATGTAGCTGCACTTGTGTTGTCGGTACGGAGATTACTTGATAGTCACTTTGTTTAGAAACAAAGCTCTCATCCAGCTGAGAGAGACAGAGACAGAGAGCTGCAATCTGTTCAAGAGGCTACTCACAAACACTTCTCCCCATGAACAATCACTCCACCTCAGAATAATCAACATCAAACTTGGAGCAAGCTTTAAATTGGTCAGGGGAAAGAGGAGAAAAGGATGCCATCTGAACGGACAGGTATTTATGTAAAGAGATACATTCAGGCCCACGATTCAAGGTCAGATCAGAAGCGCTTTTGGTTTCAGGCAGATCAGAACTTAAAAAGACAAACACAAAAGGAGATAGCGTCCGATATTTTTTGTGTTCACCCATTGCCCGCCGGAACAGAGCAGAGTCAGCAAAATGGAAAAGGGCAGAAGAGGGATTCGGCTGCACAATTCATCCAGTTAGGGATCGGATGAAGTGATCATTCTTGCTCACCAAGTGGCCACTCAAACAGTCGAACATTAGCAAGGGGAAATATTTCTACAACCGAGGACAACAAGCAGCAGCTTTGGAAGTGGACTTTGCCCATTCAGTAACCCAGGTCATTGAGAAACACGTGACTCCCCAGTTCTTAAGCTTCCAGCAGGAAAAAAAGAATGGTGGCACAGTGGTTAACACTGCTGCCTCACAGCATCAGGGACCTGGGTTCAATTTCCAGCTTGGGTGACTGTCATAGAGGTTTACAGCATGGAAACAGGCCCTTTGCCCCAACTTGTCTATGCCACTCTTTTTCTAACCACTAAGCTAGCCACAATTGCCCACGTTTGGCCCATATCCCTCTATAAGATGAGACGTCAAGGCTCAGTTAGGGCGCTTGAGAGTTACAAGTTAGCCAGGGCGGACCTAAAGAGAGAGCTAAGAAGAGCCAGGAGGGGACATGAGAAGTCTTTGGCAGGTAGGATCAAGGAAAATCCTAAAGCTTTCTATACGTATGTCAGGAATAAAAGAATAACTAGGGTAGGATTAGGGCCAGTCAAGGACAGTAGTGGGAAGTTGTGCGTGGAGTCCGAAGAGATAGGAGAGGCACTAAATGAATATTTTTCGTCAGTATTCACACAGGAAAAAGACAATGTTGTTGAGGAGAATACGGAGATACAGGCTATTAGACTAGACGGGATTGAGGTTAATAAGGAGGTGGTGCTAGCAATTCTGGAAAGTGTGAAAATAAATAAGTCCCCTGGGCCAGATGGGATTTATCTTAGGATTCTCTGGGAGGCTAGAGAAGAGATTGCAGAGCCTTTGGCTTTGATCTTTATGTCGTCATTGTCTACAGGAATAGTGCCAGAAGACTGGAGGATAGCAAATGCTGTCCCCTTGTTCAAGAAGGGGAGTAGAGACAACCCTGGTAATTATAGACCAGTGTGGCTTACTTCTGTTGTGGGCAAAGTTTTGGAAAGGATTATAAGAGATAGGATTTATAATCATCTAGAAAGGAATAATTTGATTAGGGATAGTCAATACGGTTTTGTGAAGAGCAGGTCGTGCCTCACAAACCTTATTGAGTTCCTTGAGAAGGTGACCAAAGAGGTGGATAAGGGTAAAACAGTTGGTGTGGTGTATATGGATTTCAATAAAGCGTTTGATAAGGTTCCCCATGGTAAGCTATTGCAGAAAATACGGAGGCATGGGATTGAGGGTGATTTAGCGGTTTGGATCAGAAATTGGCTAGCTGTAAGAAGACAGAGGGTAAGAAGGTTGATGGGAAATGTTCATCCTGGAGTTCAGTTACTAGTGGTGTACCGCAAGGATCTGTTTTGGGGCCACTGCTGTTTGTCATTTTATAAATGACCTGGATGAGGGCGTAGAAGGATGGGTTAGTAAATTTGTGGATGACACTAAAGTCGGTGGAGTTGTGGACAGTGCGGAAGGATGTTGCAGGTTACAGAGGGACATAGATAAGCTGCAGAGCTGGGCTGAGAGGTGGCAAATGGAGTTTAATGCGGAAAAGTGTGAGGTGATTCACTTTGGAAGGAGTAACAGGAATACAGAGTACTGGGCTAATGGTAAGATACTTGGTAGTGTGGATGAGCAGAGAGATCTTGGTGTCCATGTGCATAGATCTCTGAAAGTTGGCACCCAGGTTGATAGGGTTGTTAAGGCGGCGTACGGTGTGTTCGCTTTTATTGGTAGAGGGGTTGAGTTTCGGAGCCATGAGGTCATGTTGCAGCTGTACTAAACTCTGGTGCGGCCGCACTTGGAGTATTGCATACAGTTCTGGTCGCCACATTATAGGAAGGATGTGGAAGCACTGGAAAGGGTGCAGAGGAGATTTACCAGGATGTTGCCTGGTATGGTGGGAAGGTCTTATGAAGAAAGGCTGAGGGACTTGAGGCTGTTTTAGTTAGAAAGAAGGTTAAGAGGTGACTTAATAGAGGCATACAAGATGATCAGAGGATTAGATAAGGTGGACAGTGAGAGCCTTTTTCCTCAGATGGTGATGGCCAGCCCAGCCTTCACCTCCAGGAGTTGGCACAGGAAAGTCAGAGGAACCAGGCGAGTCTCAAAGTCATTCCACCTGCTCTAGTTAAGAGCTCCCTACCTTCCCCTCTCCCTATTGAAGGCATCAAGGGTAAGAGTTTTTGACTGATGGGTGAGGAGATATACAATACAAGAGAGCAAAGGTGGGAGAAGCAGAAATGAGTGAAAGAAGACTAGGACATGTTGGTCTACTCACACTAGCAGCAAAAGGAGCGTTGCAACAATCTGAAGCTGCTCAACTTGACTTAAATTATAAAAGATGATCATGTTAAGTTTAATGAAAGGTTAATATGGGTCCCTCACCACAGATGTAGCCAGGCCCGAGTATTTCCAGGTTTTATTTAAGCAGAGCCTTTGCTTTTGTTAAAAAAAAGCAAGGAGAAATACATTTTTCACAATGTGAATATACTCTTGAATAGGCACAGGCCTTACAGTAAATAATCAGCCATTAGACTCTATTTACATGGGTACAATGGGTATAGAGGGATAGAATTATAGAATCCCACAGTGCAGAAAGAGACCATTCGGCCCATCGAGTCTGCACCAACCACAATCCCACCCACGCCCTATCCACATATCCCTACATATTTAACCACTAACCCCTCTAACCAATGCATCCCGGGACACTAAGGGGCAATTTAGAATGGCCAATCAACCTAGCCCGCACATCTTTGGGCTGTGGGAGGAAACCGGAGCACCTGGAGGAAACCCACGCAGACACGAGGAGAATGTGCAAACTCCACACAGACAGTGACCCGAGCCAGGATTCGAACCCAGGTCCCTGGAGCTGTGGAGCAGCAGTGCTAACCACTGTGCCACTGTGCCGTGGATATGGGCCAAATGCGGGCAATTGGGATTAGCTTAGGGGTTTTAAAAAAAGGGTGACATGGACAGCTTGGGCCGAAGGGCCTGTGTCCATGCTGTAAACCTCTATGACTCTAGAATAGGGACTACAATTCCAAAGCATTTCATTGGCTGTAAAAGTGCTTTAGGAAGTCAAGAGTGTGAAAGGTGGTATATAAATGCAAGTATACCAAATTGAATATGAAAAAATATGGATACTAAAACCAAATGCAGCCCAGGCCTATTAGCAGACAGGGCCAAACTGCAGTTAAAAATTGGCAACGGGACTTAGACCGGCTATGCAAATTGGGTAGAAACATGAAACAGTGCTGGGAAATGTAAAGCATTACACACTGAATGAAAATAAATGTCTGAATTCAATTCATTGTGTATCTGACATACTTTGGAAACGCCTGGGGCTAGTGAAAGACTTGTCACTTACAATATCTGAGCGAACGTGAAGCAAATAAAAAGACAGGACAGAATGCTGGGATAATGCAGCCAGAACAAGATAATACAAACATGCCGATTATGCTAAGGTTTTTCAACGTGCGCGCCAGACCTCAGCAACTATTTGCTCTTGGTCTTGCCATGGAGGATGTAAATGCACTGAAGGTGATCATGAAGATGAGCTCGCGTGAAGGGAAATGGGACGACGGAGGAATTACTAGAAAAGCAAAAACACAAGGAAGCTTACGAGGGGCTAGAGAAATTGTTTTGAGTGAATACATCTCAGTACATCACATTAAATTGGGATAAGATGGAGCCAGAATATCGCAAAGGTTAGCTGGACAAGAGAGCTAAAATTTGAGGAAGCGACTGGCAGGCATTAAGGCGATTAACAAAGGTGGGAACGAGAGGCGAGGTGAACTGTGGTATTTGAGAATGCATGAATACGGATCGACAGTTGTGCACATCTCCAGAACAAGCAAGAGCTACCCATCATTGGCAATTATTGTATACAAGGCACGCACTTTTTTGGTCACCTCACAAGCTGCAAGTAGTGGTCCTCTTGAAAGACCCCAAGGTGTATGTCACATGTTAAGAAAATAATCAAGAAGGTTAATGGAATGCTGGCTCTTATGTTTAGAAGACTGGAATACAAGGACACAGGAGTCATGCTGCAGCTATACAAAACCCTGGTTAGACCACAAGAACCTTGAGCACCACACCTCAGGAAGGCCTTGGAGGGAGTGCAGCGTAGGTTTACAAGAATGATACCTGGACTTCAGGGGTTAAGCTGTGAGGAGAGATTAGACAAATTAGACTTGTTTACTCTAGAATTTAGAAGGCTAAGTGGTGATCTGATCGAAATCTTCAAGATACTAACATGAAAAGACAGGGTAGATGAAGATAAACTATTTCCACTGGGTGGTTGAAGATTCTGGAACTAGGCGGCATAGTCTAAAAACTGGGGCCAGACCATTCAGAAGAGATGTTCGGAAGCACTTCCACACACACGGTGGTAGAAGTTTGGAACTCTCTTTCACAAATGGCAGTTGATGCTAGATCGGTTGCTATCTTTAAATGACATTCTTAAGTAAAGGTATTAAGGGATATGGGCCAAAGGTAGGTAATGTGGAGTTAGGCCATAGATCAACCATGATTTCATTGTATGGCAGAAATGATTCATAGAATCCCTACAGTGCAGAAGGAGGCCATTCGGCTCATCGAGTCTGTATCAACCACAATCCCACCCAGATCCTATTCCCGTAACCCCACACATTTACCCTGCTAATCCCCCTGACACTAAGGGGCAATTTAGCATGACCAATCAACCTAACTTGCACATCTTTGGACTGTGGGAGGAAATCGGAGCAAACCCACGCAGACAAGGGGAGAATGTGCAGACTCCACACAGACGGTGACTCAAGGCCAGAATTGAACCTGGGGCCCTGGCGCTGAGAGGCAGCAATGCTAATCATTGTGCCACCGTAGGCTGAATGGCCTACTCCTGTGCCTAATACCTGCGGGAGACCCCCGAAAGGAGCTCCATAAGCAGGTAATCTGTTTCCAGTGATAGGTATCGGAGGGTGGAATGTTAGCCAAGAGACCGTGGAACTCTTAAATGAGTGGCCTGGGACCACTGATATCCTCCAAAATGATCCAGGAATGGGGGATCTGATCTGAGCAAGAGCATTTCAGACAGCAACGCACTCCCTCTGTGTTGCACTGATGTCACCTTGGATTATGAAGTTGGGCTCGAACCCACAATCTTAAAGCGAGAGTGCCACGAAGCTGCAAAATAAGCCAGTAGCAAGACACACAAGAAATCAAAGTGGGCAAACAGACCAGGGTCCCAACTTGCACTCCCAAAACGGAACCAAAAATGACAAAGACACAAGATTTGTGAGAAGCTCCAAATTATAATTAAAAAAAAAACCACCACACAAGCTGAGTTCTGTCAGTTATTCTTGATACTTTTTACAGGTCTGTACAACCGAGTAGCAAAGAGTTCATTGATCGCAATATCATTCCATTCAAGTAATCTAGCAAAACTATTCTGTACAATGACAATTAAGTTTGTTGTTTCTTAAATACCAAATTGATCAGACATGACTTAACCGAGTGACAATCACTTACCAATTAGATTCCATAATTTTGAAAAAGTTCCCTTTATGTACTCCAGTGAGATCTTACAAAATATTAATACAGTGACTTATATACACATCCGCACAGCTAGCAAATGATTGAATTACAATGCAGTGCAAAATGAGTTTAGAAAAGGGCCTCAGGCTGCAGATTAATAGTTTTCTATCCACTGCGCATGTCCTTTCTCCACCAGGATTCGGTTTATAAACAGGACCTTGAGAGAGGAGGGGGAAGAAAGAGCAAGATTTTAGCATTCTCCATAGTGGACACACTCATGCAGTTCTCTAGGAGCACACAGCTTGGCTCAACTTAATGATCTGAATCAATTCAACATCCTGAACATGGCTGTGCTGCACCAGTTGCGACTCAGTTGGTTGCCTCTGGGGTCACAAGGTTCTGGGTTCAAGTCCCACTCCAGGGACTGAGCACAAACATCAAGGTAGACACTCCCGTGAGAAACCGAGAGGGGTGGCATTGAACTTTTAGATGAGAGGTGAAGGGATATAAAGTTTATTTATTAGCATCACAAGTAAGGCTTACATTAACACTGCAATGAAGTTACTGTGAAATTCCCCTAGTTGCCACAGTCCGGCGCCTGTTCAGGTCAATGCACCCTAACCAGCACATCTTTCAGAACGTGGGAGAAAACCGGAGCACCCGGAGGAAACCCACGCAGACACGGGGAGAATGTGCAAACTCCACACAGACCCTAAGCTGGGAATCGAACCCGGGTCCCTGGCGCTGTGAAGCAGCAGTGCTAACCACTGTGCCACCATGCCACTCCTGGTAAATCGGAGGACATGGGCAAGAGATATTCTTGGTAACATTTCAAGGATGGCCTTGGACTATTTTACATCACACCGGGTGCCATGCAGCGTTCGAAATATCAATTTCAAACCCAGTTTGTGGACCTTAAACCTCAGCAACCCAAAACAAATCCTAGAGTAACCCTTTTGGCTTTAGATAAAGACCATGGGTTGATTTGGGAAACAAAGAGCAGGTTCATCCAGAAGAGGGGCCTGGTCAATGCTAAACATAGTGTGTATTCTGTCATTAAGACAGCCACTAATCCAGAGAGGTGGGGAAAAGGGAAAATGGACAGCACTGTGGCCAATCATACAAATTCCAAGTCAAATTGCTTCAGATAACTGAGAAAGTTCATAGCAATATCCAATTCCATCATCTAGACTGACGGAGATTTTATTTAAAAAAGCTAATGTCGTCTTCTGAAAAGGTTAGCTGCGAGGTTCTTGACTTACCTCCTCACCAACAATACTCCACAGATGTATTAGAGGCACACCACTGTTGTCATAACCAGTAACCTGAAAAGAGGTTCGATACAACAGTGAACAAACTGCATCGGCACAAAACATTGGTTAATCAAAATTATAAGGAGAGGCTGAATAGACTGAGACTTTTTTCTCTGGAGCCTAGAAGGCTGAGGGGTGGATCTTATAGAGATCTATAAAATAATGAGGGGCTTAGATCAGCTAGATAGTCAACACCTTTTCCCAAAGGTAGGGGAGTCTAAAACTAGAGGGCATAAGTTTAAGGTGAGAGGGGAGAGATACAAAAGGGTCCAGAGGGGCAATTTTTTCACACAGAGGGTGGTGAGTGTCTGGAACAAGCTGCCAGAGGTAGTAGTACAGGCGGGTACAATTTTGTCTTTTAAAAAGCATTTAGACAGTTACATGGGTAAGATGGATATAGAGGGATATGGGCCAAATGCAGGCAATTGGGACTAGCTGCAGGGTTTAAAAAGGGCGGCATGGACAAGTTGGGCCGAAAGGCCTGTTTCCATGCTGTAAACCTCTGACTCTATAAAATTAAACTGTCACAAATTTCTCCCTTTCAAATTAATAGCAGCAGATACCTGGGAACACCACCACCTGGAGGTTCCCCTCTAAGCCACATGTCACCCTGACTTGGAAATATGTCGCTGTTCCTTCACTGTCACTGGGTCAAACTCCTGAAACTCCATCCCGAACAGCACTGTGGGTGTACCTACACCACATGGGCTGCAGCGGGTTCAAGGCAGCAGCTCACCACCACCTTCTGGAGGGTAATAATTGCTGGCCGAGCCAGCAACACGCACAGTTCATAAAAATGAATGTTAAGAAATTCGCATTGGGTTAGTTTCTTTGTTAATACGAGTACCGGCACTCAAGACGTTATTCAGTCAGGAGCAACAAGCGTTGAAGGTATTTTATTAGGGGTGGGGGAAGCGTGCTAAATCATACCATATAAACATTTCAACACACACACACACTTGATTTCTCTAGACAGCCAAGAAACTTGGCCAGCAACAGTACTCCCACTACTCTGCTTACATAAGGTAAGGAAGTAGGCCATTCAGCCCCTCAGGCTTGCTCTACCATTCAACAAGAGCATGGCTCATCTGACTGCAGCC
The DNA here is from genome assembly GCF_964213995.1 of Mustelus asterias. Lineage (NCBI taxonomy): Eukaryota > Metazoa > Chordata > Chondrichthyes > Carcharhiniformes > Triakidae > Mustelus > Mustelus asterias. The sequence goes on from NC_135812.1 coordinate 10,351,619, forward strand.
TCAACTCCACCTTCCTGCCAGCCCCCTCCCCATAACCCCAGGCACCCTTGTCAATCAAAACTAACTCCGCCTCAAATCCATTCGATGATCCAGTCTCTACTGCTCGCTGGGAAAGAGAATTCCAAAGACTAACAATCCTCAAAAAAAAAATCCTCTTCTTCTCCATCATAAATGTGAGGCCCCTTACCGTTGAACTTTGTCCTCGAGTACTAGATTCTCTCTCCCACAGGAGGAAGCGCCCCCTCAGCATCTACCCAGTAAGGACCCCTCAGAATGCTGCAGTAATATACCCCAGAAGAAATGAATGAGCCTCTTAGTGGGGAATAATTGGCGCAATTTTGTTGATCTCACCAACAGCCACGTGGGCATGAGACCATTCAGGTGCAGGGGTTTTGCTGTCATGTCTAACAATGTCCTCCCTTCGATCCCATGAAAGACAAACAAAATTGTTGGAACGTGTTCTTAGGAAGAGTAGGCCTTTCAGTCCCTTCCTGTTGTACTAATTAGTTCATGGTTGAGCTACACCTCAACACACTAATCTTGGGTTCCAGACCCCTCAGTAGCCTAACCCAACAAGGAAAAACCATCACCCTCAGCTTTTTACAATTTAATTCCGATCTGAACAGCTGGAGAGTCTTCCTGATTTCCACTGCCGAGTGAGAGGAAGTGATTCCTGACATCACCTCTGAGGAGCCTCGCTCTAACTTTAAGGCCATGCTCCCTTTTCTGGACCAGACGAAATAAGTTTTGCTCAATCTACCCTATCAAATCAATGAAGTAAAAACTCCCCAAGTGATGTTACCCCTTCCCAGCACGGAGAAAGAGGGGCCAATTCCAATGGTCCTATGGCCGCCCTGGCTGAAACCAGCCACCTCAGCATTGGACAGGAATTGAGCTGGACATCATCTGCACTCTACATTTGTAGAGTGAGCAGTCAGGGCAAGGTGAGAGAATGAAGGTCTACCTTGTTGGCCTCGTTCTTCATCCATCCTCGTTCTGAGGGTTGGCCACACCATGAACCATCTTTCTCCTCCGATTTCCCGTTGCTCGCACTGCCTGTCCTATAGAGGCCAGTCCTCGTTCTGATTTTATCCACCCGCACCATTTTGGATCTTCCCTGTGCAGGTTTTCCAAACACTTCCCCACACCCCCCCCCCCCCGCCCCTGTCCACATCAGGTATCTAAACTATCTGAGCTTCTATACTATAACTGCCTCAAACAGGTTCCTCTGAACACCAGCTTTCTCCAGCTCCCACTCGTTTGTTCATTTTGCTGTCCATGACAGTGTAACGTCCATCTGAGTTCTTTCATTTCAAATGCTCTTACTCAAGCCTCGTCACTGCTCTCGATGTAGATATTACAGCCGTACATTGCCACTGCCACAAGGGCTTTCCAAAGACAAGTTTTCGGTGTGGCTACTTCATCATCTTTTAAATTTGTTGACAATACCTTGACCCCTTGCTACGTTGAATACGAATTTCTTTGATAGGATCTGCACGTGCACCTTGCAGGTGATGATTTACTGGATAAAAGTGACTTGAGGACCTGGCTCACATGGATGTGCAGGTGCAACCACTCAAACTCCCCAGTGTTCACCTCTGTCCTGACTCTACCCAATGAGAGCAATTCCTGCTGAGAATTTTCAGTTATATTTTCCCCCACAACCAAGTTTGTAACCCAAAGCACCAGGTGAAATTAACCTCACAAACAGAAGCAGAAAAGGAGTCGAGTGACTAGAGGGTAAAAGATGAGGAGAGATATCAGTCTTTCAAGTGCCGAATCCGGAACTGAGTGATGGAATGATTAAGATAAAAGGCCCCACATGAGTGAATCATAAGCAATCTCAATAGAACCCAATGGGCTTGTAACTAGGGGAGGTCTTGTGGTATTAACACTCGTCTATTAATCCAGAAACTCAGCTAATGTTCTGGGGACCCGGGTTCAAATCCCACCACGACAGATGGTGAAATTTGAATTCAATAAAAAAAATATCTGGAATTAAAAATTTACTGATGATCATGAAACCATTGTTGATTGTCAGATAAACCCATCTGGTTCACTAATGTCCTTTAGGGAAGGAAATCTGCCGTCCTTACCTGGTCTGGCCTACATGTGACTCCAGAGCCACAGCAATGTGGTTGACACTCAAATGTGCTCAGGCAACTAGGGATGGGCAATGAATGCTGGCCAGCCAGCGACGCCCATGTCCCATGAATAAAAATAATATAACTGCCCCTAATTCAGAGCTGCCTGGCAATTAGAATGGTCTGTCAATGGGCCACCTCAAGGCACATTGGCTATGGAGCGCCTGACGTTGTGTCGAACCAGGATATCAGTGTGAAAAAAAACTGGAAACTTTTCTCACCCACAACACGAGCTACTCACAGACAAGCACAAAAAAAACCACACGCCTGAAGAGTTAGTAACCACCATCTCCCAAGCACATCATACCTGGGCAAGCAAAGCAGCTCCTCGCGTCATTTCATCCATTGCTGTGTTTGCTTCTTCAGAGAAATGGTCCTCACCTGTCAAGGGTTACAAAGAACACAGTGTTTAATCTGTAAGATACAGATTTCATGAATGGCCTGATAGTACAGTTTGGAATGCATGGCAAGGATCACTTACCTGGAAGAGGCATTATATTGTCTAACAGGACCTCAGTCCCTTGGAACGGTAGTGATACAAAATCAGATCTGTTGATATATTAAAAAAATGTTCAGACAAGTAGCAAGTATAGGAATGACAGTGAGCGCACAACTGGCATTCCTCCAGCATCCCAAATGCAAGTTCTTAAGGAAGTGCTTAGTAAGATTTACATTCCACAGCTGCACTGTGTTTGCTGACAAACTGGTCGGTGTCCTAGCTGTGTGAGGGACAATTCCTCCAATAATACAATTTCTTTAGCCGCTGGTGTTGCTGAGAGGGCAAGCACCCCCCGCAAGCTCCCCCAGGATTCACCACTCTGCCACCCTCCCTCTCCAAGACTCTTGTCCTCACATTCACAGCTACCCCTTCAGAAACATCATATTCTAACCTCATTGCACTCAGTCCCAGACCGGGCTCTCTCCAAGGAGCCCCTTGTACATCTACTTCAGTGAAAAAAATTAAGACCTTCAAACTCCCAATTTGCTATCCATTCAGCACAATGATTTGCCCAGCCAGCCACTCCCTCAACTCCACCTTCCCTTACCCCTTGTCGCTGAGGTTTCAAACACTTCAATCACTGTTCTCCCATTCCCGATGCACTGAAATGTCCCGACCATCATCATAAATCACAACCTCTGCATTTGTAATTCCTGACCCTTTACCCCCCCCTCACTCTGCAGTATTCCTGCCACGACCCAGCGCACCAGGACTGCCCTTGCTTGGTTCTAACTTGCCCGTCCAATCGTGGCCCAGGCAGCCCCAGCAACGACTTTGCCTTCCCGTTTAGTTAGCTTTGGAATTTCTCCCTGAGAATTGTGGGACCTCTCTCCTCCTGCTTCCCAAAGCAAATGCAATATTTCCCATTGAAGTTCACTCAAAAGAAGAAATGTTCTCCTGCACTGAGACCAAGTCGGGTCATCCTTTCTACTCTGATGGTATTAACACTCAGGAGTACCCTGGGGCACAAACAGTTGGTGGAGCTCAGCCGCCTACTCTACTCACGATGTGGAGTTGCTGGCATTGGACTGGGGTCTATACTATACTGGAGACTATACTCCTTATACATCTATGACTGTGTGGCCAAATTCCCCATCAACTCCATTTGCAGGTTTGCTGATGACACCACCGTAGTGGGTCAGATCTCAAACAATGACGAGACAGAGTACAGGAATGAGATAGAGAATCTGGTGATCTGGTGCAGCAACAATAATCTCTCCCTCAATGTCAACAAAACGAAGGAGATGGTCATCAACTTCAGGAAACGTAAAGGAGAACATGCCCCTATCTACGTCAACAGGGACTAAGTAGAAAGGGTCGAGAGCTTCACATTTTTAGATGGCCAGATCACCAACCTGTCCTGGTCCCCCCATGCCGACACTATAGTTAAGAAAGCCCACTAATGCCTTACTGGCTCAGAAGACTAAGGAAATTTGGCATGTCAGCTATGATCCTCACCAACGTTTACAGATGCACCATAGAAAGCATTCTTTCTGGTTGTATCACAGCTTGGCATGGCTCCTGCTCTGCTCAAGACTGCAAGGAACTACAAAAGGTTGTGAATGTATTCCAATCCATCACGCAAACCAGCCTCCCATCCATTGACTCCGTCAACATTTCCTGCTGCCTCGGGAAAGCAGCCAGCATAATTAAGGACCGCATGCACTGCGGACATAGTCTCTTCTATCTTCTTCCGTTCAGGAAGATACAAAAGTCTGAGGTGACGTACCAACTGACTCGAGGACAGCTTTTTTTCCCCCCTGCTGCCATCAGACTTTTGAATGGACCTACCTCGCACTAAGCTGATCTTTCTCTACACCCTAGCTATGACTGTAACTACATTCTGCACTCTCTCCTTTCCTTCTCTATGAACGGTATGCTTTGGCTGTATAGTGCTCAAGAAACAGTACTTTTCACTGTATACTAATACATGTGACAATAATAAATCAAATCAAAATTGCAAAAGCCTGGATCAGAGGCGCCAAGTTGCCGATGCAGCCTGTGATCACTTTCCTGGGTCAGGCAGTTCTGGAGCACTATCCAGACTGCTTAAAGTCTCACAATCTACCATTTACATTGGAGATGCTGTAGGGCACAAAAGACTCTTCCTTAACTGTTGGCAGGCAGAGAGATGGTGTCCATATTGGGCATGTGATCTTCAAGTTTATGGCAGGCATTCCTTAGCTCAAAAAAAATCCCCATAGAAAGTGAAGCACCTACGTTCCACATGAGGCTAGTTAACAGAAGCACCCACCTCGCCCTAAAGGGAAATGATTCTATCTAATTAGGTCCATCACTGGGGAGGCAGCGGTGTAGTGATATTGCTGCTGGCCCAGTAATCCAAAAATCCAGGATAATGCTCTGGGGCCCGGGGCTTGAATCCCAATTTGAATTCAATAAAAACCTGGAATTAAAAGTCTAACGATGAACATGAGGCCATTGTCGACTGTCATAAAAATCCATCTGGTTCACTCGTGTCCTTTAGGGAAGAAAATCTGCCGCCCTTACCGGGTCTGGCCTACACGTGACTCCAGAGCCAAAGCAATGTGGTTGGCTTTTGAATGCCGTCTGAAATGGCCCAGCAGTTCCAAGGGCAATTAGGGATGAACATTAAATGCAACGCCCACAGCCCCATGACTTTAAGCAGCTAATTCACGAGCTTGGAAATTCCAAGTTTTCTACGCTGGTTTACCTCGAGTTAAATTAAAGTGTTAAGAGGAGCAGGTAAGTCACCTGATTTGCCGTAGTGCTTCAATTTTAACTCGTTCATAGCCACCGTAATCAACATATCGGATTTCAACTTCATTCGTCTCTTCAAAATAGGCGACAACTTGCGCCCGCCACCAGGCGCCATCCACTGCAGGAGCTGCACAGATTATTCCAACTGCAGGAGTGAAAAGAAGCATGACAAATTCTTTTTTGCAGCTAAAGATAAACATTTTTCTCTGTGGTACTGGACTAAAACTAGAAGGCTGCGAGTTCAAATCCCACCTTGGAAAGTCGCAAGGCCGAATGTAATGAGGCTGGTAATTTGTCAACTATCAGAAACAGTGCTCGTCAAAATCCAACCATGCCAGATTATAGCATAGAAAGAGGCCATTCAGCCAACTGGTCCATTCGGGCCTTTATGCTTCATACCAGCCTTCTCCCATCAGAGTTCACCCAAATCCAACATAGAAGAGAATCTCTATCTGATCTGGGTGCAATTAGTGCCACACCAGATGGCTGCCCCAAGGCTTTCTGAATTGGATGAAGACCTTGATGTACCAGGTCACCATCCAGCAGACTACAATATGGTTAGGACTACACCAGCAGTAACACGTTCAATTTTGGACACACCTCACGAAGGATATGGAGGGAGTGCAGCATAGATTTGCCAGAATAGCACATAATAACTCCTAAGGTTCAAGTAGAGAGATTAGGCAGACTAGAAATATATTCCCTGGAATTTTGAAGGTTAAGAGGCTATCCATTTGGAGTCTATCTATCTATCTATCTATCCTATCTCCCTGGAGTGTTGGGGGGTGCGGGCATAGTCTAAAAATTACAGCTACACCTTTCAGCAGTGGGATTAGGAGGTACGAAGGGTGGTAGAAGTTTGGAACTCTTTCACAATCAGTAAGTGATCAATTGTTGATTTTAAAATCAGAGATCAGTAATATTTTTCTTCGCTGAAGTGGAGAGATGTATGGGGCAATGGCAAGGATATGGAGTTAGGTTTCAAATCAGCCATGATCTCACTGAATGGTGGAACAGGTTCAAGGGGCAGATAGGCCTCCTCCTGTTCCTATGCCAACAAGTGACAGACAACAAGTCTTGCCTCATCAGCACTGCTCACATTAGGTTCCAAGTTCTATTGCTAAGTGACTGACAAAACAAAACCCTCCAGACTTAAGATATTCCCTAATCAAAATTAGTTAGATTCAACCAGAAATGAAACTGGGGTTCCTGCTGCACAACAGTCACTCCACACGGCGTGGTCACACAAACTGGGAGCATCCCCAGGTCAACTGGCCAGGTGCAGCAACAAGTGGTGTATCATAATTGGTCTCAGAACCACATTTAAGTGCAGACAAAAGGGAACGAGATGTATAATCTATGACAAGCGTTTGCTAGAGCATGTGCTCACATACTCGGGTATTTGCCTCGTGTTGAGGACAACTCATACTTTCTGCGTTCTAGCCTAAATGCAGATTAATTCATTAGTTAAGGGCGAGAAACACTTAACTTCTAAAGGCGGCGTTAGTGTTGGGATTCCTGGCTGAGAGTAAAGCAGGAACATTTGTTGATCCATATTGCGTAGGACATGGCATGTAGGGTGCGTATGCTGCTGTACAAACATGTGCCCAGCATTGACGATATTCACCACCAGCACATCAACAGTCACACCGTCGGGAAGCATGAGCTGTGGATGACAAAAAAGAATATTACAATTGGACGCGTGATAGAGTAGAATCCCTGCAGTGCAGAAGGAGGCCATTCAGCCCATCCAGCCTGCACCAACAACGCCACCCAGGCCCTATCCCTGCAACCCCACATATTTACTCTGTCAATCACCCTGACACTAAGGAGCGAATGAGCATGGCCAATCAACCTAACCCGCACATTTTTGGAGCGTGGGAGGAAAACGGAGCACCCAGAGGAAACCCACCCAGACACGAGGGGGGGGGAGAATGTACAAACTCCACACAGTCACCTGAAGCCGGATTTGAACCCAGCCCCCTGGCACTGGTGAGGCAGCAGTGTTAACCATTGTGCTGCTAATGGGAAGACAAAAAAATTGCAGGTCAATCTGGAGTGTTTACACATCTCTGAACAGGTTTTCATAGAAACCCTACAGTACAGAAAGAGGCCATTCGGCCCATCGAGTCTGCACCGACCACAATCCCACCCAGGCCCTACCCCCATAACCCTACATATTTTACCCACTAATCCACGCATCCCAGGACACTCGGGGGCAATTTTAGCACGGCCAATCAACCTAACCCGCACATCTTTGGACTGTGGGAGGAAACCGGAGCACCCGGAGGAAACCCACGCAGACACGAGGAGAATGTGCAAACTCCACACAGGCAGTGACCCAAGCCGGGAATCGGTTTTAGATCCAGTCCTTCAGACTAGGCAAGCAAGTTTTCACCAACTTAAACCGACAGTCTTTTTTTGGATATATAAAGTACCCAATAATTCACTCAACAAGTGACCTTCAAAAAAGCTGTGGCACAGCAAGAGACCTTTTAACATTGCACATCTGAGACAGTCCCCTGCTAAGGAGCTCTTTAGATTGTCCATCACTAAGCGATGACATTTATTTGTCTTGCCTGGTACAGATTTTAAGTGTTTTCATTGCGTAACCAATTTCAGATTGTTATTGACTGTAATGCTATAGAAATTAATCAAAACAAGTGCTCTAAAATTAGGTGAGTTAAGTGTTTTTAAACTCAGTCACCTTGTTTGACAAGCTTTCTGTCAAGTACATTCTTCCATTCCTTGTGATTGCACCCAAAAAATTTACTTCTTCACACTCCCTGCACAATGTAATTGCAACTTGTCACCGGGCCTGGAAGCCCCTTGCTGAGCTCCTGCGATGGGTTCATGGTTATTGCAGCGTCATTCCCTTCACAGCGGCAATTTTCTGTTCTGATTTTGACAAATTCCCACCACTCTCCCCCTCCCCTGCAAATTCCCACCCCTTGAATCCTTGCACAGAAGCCACAGGGTTGCAGATTTACGGTTCATTTTGTATTGCAGGCTATCACCATAGCGTCAACAGTGCTAGACTCTCCGTTCCACTAACCTAGGTCCTTCTCAAATCGTTAAGTCATCACTTAGCAGACACCCAATTTTGGGACAGATAGCAAATTCAGATAAGGTACCCTATTCCCAAGTCATTGTCTATTTGTGGATACACAAACACTGACCAGAGGCTGATCAAATTTATTGGTTTTGCTAATCCGCACAACATTAATACCCCCCCCCCACCCAGAAGCAGCAAAGATTAGCTTAAATCTAGCACAGACTTGAATTTTTGGAACAACCCTTGTGAAAGCAGGGAGGTTATGATTGAGCTGAATAAAACACTTGCTAGACCAGAGCTAGAGTGCGCAGTTCTGGTCGGCACACTGTAGGAGCGATGTCATTGCACAAGAGAGGGTGCAGAGGAGATTCATCAGGATATTGCCTGGGTTGGAGTGGTTCAGCTATGAAGAGGGGCTGGCTAGGCTGGGGTTGTTATTCTTGGAGCAGAGAAGGCTGAGGAGGGATTCTGATTGAGGTATACAAATTTATAAGGGACATAGATAGGAAGGAACTTTTCCCCTCAGTAGAGGGGTCAATAAAAAGGGGGGAAAGATTTAAGGGAAGTGGGCAGGAGATTTGGAGGAGACTTTTTCACCCAGATGATGGGAATCTGAAAATCTCTGCCTGAAAGCGTGATAGAGGGGGGAACCCTCAATTTTTAAAAAGCATTTAGATGAGCATTTAAAATGCCATAGCGTACAAGTCTACGGACAAGTGCTGAAAAGGGGAATTAAAATAGATAGGTGCTTGATGTGTGGCACAGACCCGATGGACCAAACGGCCTCTTTGCTGTAAAATTGTGTTATATCTTATGTCACTTGTGATAAACCTGCCACACATACAAACATATATGTGTTTATTTAAGTCACTTTATTGAAGTGTATCAAGCACAACTTAGCTTTAACAAATCCATGCTGTTTATACTCAAAATGATCTCACTTTTAAATGTTCACTTGAATCAGGTTGGGGTTCTGTTCTCTAGGAAAGAGGGACAGGGAAATGACCTGCTAGAGATCTTCAAGATAACGAAAGGGTTTGGTAGAATAGGCCATAGAGCTGACTTTCCCAACTGCTGGGGACACCAGGACTAGCACCCGAAACATAGGATAATCAGTAACAATTCCAATTGGGGATTCAGGAGAAACTACTTTGCCCAGAGGTGACGAGAACATGGAACTCACTACCACAAGGAGTGGGTGAGGCAAATAGTAAAAAAGGTAAAGTCGCCACAGTCCCAGATGACCATAGGCAGCTCTCCCCTTTGAGGGGGGAGAGCTGACTGGTGGTGATTTGGGTGGCACAGTGCTTAGCATTGCTGCCTCACAGCCCTGGAGACCCGGGTTCGATTTCTGGCTTGGGTCGCTGTCTGTCTGTGCGGAGTCTGCACATTCTCCCTGTGTCTGCGTGGGTTTTCTCCAGATGCTCCGGTTTCCTCCCACAGTCCGAAAGACTGGTTAGGTGCATTGGCCATGCTAAATTCTCCCTCAGTGTACCCGAACAGGCGCCAGAGTGTGGCGACTAGGAGATTTTCACAGTAACTTCATTGCAGTGTTAATGTAAGCCTACTTGTGACAATAATAAACTGAGGGTCACCACACCTCGGGCGAGGGGCAAGATTGAGAAGGGGGGGGGCCTTCATGGATAAGCTCAGCTGGTACAGGAATTGAACCCATGCTGTTGGCATCGCTCTGCATCACTAACCGGCTGTCCAGCCAACCAAGCTTTTTGGGTCAGCTGAGAGGTTTCTATGCTGTAGACACTTGGCACCATGAATCGAGCTAGCCTAAAAACGAGACACTAATTTGGTCCTGTTTCTTGAATAGGGTTCCATCCAGCCTTCCGGACTGAAATAGGGACATTTGAGGATCAAATTTTTGTAATCAGAATCTCACAGCTGACACCAAGAACCAGCCAAAATGACAATTGGGGTTTTTTTTTTAAAAAAGATGTCAAAGTCATCAGGAGTCAAAACACAAATCTGAAAGGACAGCACGACAATCCCCTGAGTGCTGCCAGAGCTAAACATGACAACGGAGCCTTTTATTGTATAACCATAGCAAAAAAAACACGCATAACCAATGTTCTGCTGTCAACAACACAACGCTTACCCATGAAGTTATGGGTAATGAAGGTAATGTCAAAGGAGGAGGAGGGGGGACATAGAGATTCCGGAGATCCAGTTCCTTAAACTTCTTTCCGATCAGGTTAAGTGCTTTATCTACCTGCTGTTGATTACCTGTTCAGGAAGAGTAAGAAAGACAGTTGAGTTTAAATCCTTCTTCTAAATAAAGTGAATCATGTCCTCAGGATATCCGAAACCGCTTTAGAAACTAATGAATTACTTGTGGAAGTCTAGACAAAAGGCAGAAGCCACAGCCAGTTGACACAGGGCAAAGACTCCAAAAATGAATGAGCAGAGCTGGGTTTTGTGCCGACGCGGGGGAATGTTAGCTCAGACGCTGCAACAATGCCCCGTCTCCACTCTGAACAGTTCCAGATCCTCCGCACCCTTGCCCAGCAAACAAACCGGGTTGGGAGTCCCACCCGAAGGACGGCACCTCTGACAACACAGCAGCTTGAACCATCAGCTTAGATCACGTGCTCAACTCCGCAGCGGGCTTCCAATCGCCGGACACCCGGCTCCGCTGGGGCAAACTGATACTTCAGTTAGACCTCGATATAAAATAACCCTCAAATCCGCTCAGAGCAGGAAATCCTGCCAGGATGTTGAGGATTGTTAAATTTGCGAACCTATCGTTGTGGCACAATGTTAAGAATGAGACTTTTATATTAGCTGGTTGCAGATCTCCAGACACTTTATTGTACTGATGTTTGCCAAGCATGACAAGTATTAGGCCTTGGAACTTCAGGCCGCAGCCTTGTGCTTTCTTGAGTGTAATAATATAGGTTTGAAAACAGCTAATAGTACTTCTGGGTATTTATAAATCTATTAAATGGACAACATTGTGAGCTGCTGTCAATTATGAATTGCTGAAGCATAGAACTCAAGTGATTTGGGTGAGCTGGTGGGTGATATCCAAAACAGATGGTTTATCATACTGCTTTCTGATAACACTAACTAGTCTGGCTCAATGAAAAAGAAAGAAGTACAATCTTAGGATTTTAAAAATTACAATATAAAAATGTAAGCTGTTAGGCATGAGAATGTACATGTTTTCAATAAGTCATCACCCTGTATAACAAGATAGGTTAATAAAGAAACTAGAAGGAGTAGCCCGTTCGGCCCATCGAGCCTGCTCTGCTATTCATTATCATGGCTGGTCACCAAATTCAATATCCTGAGTCCCCACTTCCCCCCCATATCCATTGATCCCTTTAGTCCCAAGAGCTAGAGAAACATAGGTATATACATTTAAATATACATGTTTAAAAAGAGCTGGACAGGTTAATGAAAAACAAGTTTATGGAGCAAGGTGGATTTTAGGGGTTAAATGATATCCAAGAGCAATGTGATCTCCTTGGACAAGCTCGAATGCTCCTGCCCCCAAGTGGTTCCCCAGTCCCAGGAGATCATGTGACCATTGTCAGGACCTGGTGATAAGATGGAAAATAATAAGAGATTCAATAGTTGACTCTGTGTTCTGGTGGCTGTAGCTTTGAAAGGAAAATGAGCTATTATTTTAAGGCAAAAAAGGGACAAATTGCCCAAGTTGATAGAACTAGGGCTTTGATATGCAGATTAGCATTTCACCAATGGGCTGCACGGTGACACAGGGGTTAGCACTGCTGTCTCAACGCCAGGGTGTGACTCACCTGAAGAAGGGGCTTAAGGCTCCGAAAGCTTGTGGCTTTTGCTACCAAATAAACCTGTTGGACTTTAACCTGTTGTTGTTAAAACTTCTTACTGTGTCAACGCCAGGGGACCCAGGTTCAATTCCCAACTTGCTTCACTGCCTGTGCGGAGTCTGCACATTCTCCCAGTGATTCCTCCGGGCGCTCCAATTTCCTCCCACAGTCTGAAAGACGTGCTGGTTAGGGTGCTTTGGCCGTGCTAAATTCTCCCTCAGTGAACCCGAACAGGCGCTGGAGTGTGGCGACTAGGGGATTTTCACAGTAACTTCATTGCAAGCCTACTTGTGACACTAATGAATGAACTTAAGTTTAAGCGCTTACCGAAGGCAGCTTTGGCAACAATGAAAGATGGGGGTAGATTCACATGTAAATTCAAAAAAGCCATGTAATAAAGGTAATTACAGGTGACATCTAAGGAAGTCCGTTCATATAAAGGAGGTTCAAAAAGAAATACAGCATATCAGGCAAATTCACCCGATGCAGCGAGTTGATTTTGAGATTGCAGGCCAGAGAGGCAGGAAGATATGCTCACTTCCAAGTTCTGTCTGGAGAGCGCCTGCTTTGAGAAACCAGTTGTCTCTATTCTAAAGCGGAAGCAACCCCAACAGATCTTGCTGCCCAGTGTGGTAACTATTGCTGGACGTTCTCAGTTTAAAATCCATGGGATGTTGCTTGGGGGTGCCACCTGAATGTAGGAAACACAGCAACCAATTTGCACACAGCAAGCTCCCACAAACAGCAATATGATAAATAACTAGGTAACCTGTTTGATATTAGCTGAGCGATAAACGTTGGCCACAACGTTGGGGACATGGGTTTTTTTTATGTGCACCTGAATGCATACTGGTAATATCTCAGCCAAAGGACAGTACTGCCAACAGTGCAGCACTCCCTCGGGTACTGCAATTAAAAGCTAGGTCATCGACTCGAGTTCTTGGAGTGGGGCTTCTCAAGCTGACTCGAAAAAGCTCGAGTGCTGCTCACCAAGCCACGGCTGGTATCTTGGGAAGCAAGTCAGTTTCGCAATCTGCACACCTGGGCAAATTTGAGACACAAAGCCAGCGTGCTTTAAACTTGCTGCTGACCTACCTTCTATATGACAGATCTGGAAATCTTGAGTGTAAGGCAGTGTCGATATGTAAATCTTGGCACCAGAAGTCTGCTTCAAGAAGCTCACATATCTCCCTTGTCTGCCGATTAACCGTCCGACCAAATGCTGGGAAGAGAAATACAACAGGGGCACAAATTAGGAATTGTGAGAAGGACATGCTGCCCTGGAGAAATACCATTAAAAAAACTGAGATATTCTTTAAATCAGGGCAACTTGAATTTCATCACACTGCGGAATTGGTGTTTTCCCCCCTCACCTTTATTTCACAAACACCTTCGCTGACGTTCCACTGAAGTTGTGCAAAAGGAGGAGGCCATTTGGCCTATTGACTCTGCAGTCACTGATAGAGCATTCCATCTAGTCCCACTCCCCTGCCTCCGTGTCGCCGGAGCGTGGCAACCAGGGGATTTTCACAGTAACTTCATTGCAGTGTGAATGTGAGCCTATTGTGACTAATAAATAAAAACTTTACTGTCTCCATAACCTTGCACATTCTTTCCTTTCGGATAATCAAATTTCCCTTTGAATACCTCAAAAGAACCTGCCTCCGCTAACCCGCTCAGGAAGCTTGTTCCACATTCCAACCATCCTCTGGGTGAAATTCTTTCTCCCTACCATTTTTACTCCTTTTGCCAATTATTTTGAATCTGTGCCCTCTAGTTCTTGATTTACCCTGTCTGGACAGGGTAAGTAGTTCCTCACTATTTACCCTGTCCAGACCCCTCAGGATCCTGAATACCTCTCTCAAGTCTCCTCTCAACCTTCTTTTCTCCAAGGAAAACAGTCCCAACCTCTCCAATCCACCCTCATAGCTGCAGCCCTTCATCCCTGGAATTAGTCACGTGAATCTCCTCTCCTTCACATCCTTCCTCAAGTATGATGTGCAGATGCCGGTGTTGGACCGGGGTGGACGCAGTTAAAAGTCTCACAACACCAGGTTAAAGTCCAACAGGTTTATTTGGAATCACGAGCTTTCGGAGCACTGCCCCTTCATCAGGTGAGTCAACCTCTAAGCAGTGTCACCACTCACCTGATGAAGGAGCAGCGCTCCGAAAACTCGTGATTCCAAATAAACCTGTTGGACTTTAACCTGCTATTATGAGACTTCCTACTGTTCCTCAAGTATGGCGCCCAAAACTGGATGCCGTATTCCAGATGAGGCCTATCTGGTGTCTAACTAGTAAGGGGAATCATTTACAAATTTCCTTCAAGTTTCAGCCCTTGCATCCCTTAATTACAGACTGGCAGCATTCAACTCATATGCACAGGTTTCCGATTAAGCCTTTTCATCTAGCTCCTGTCCAGGTACGCAACACCTACAGAAAGTGGCAACTGGTTATTTGCATTCTGATAAGCTTGATCCTCATTTCCTCACCTCAAAAAAAAACATTTTATCCACAGAATCCCTATAGTGCAAAAGGCCATTCAGCCCATCAAGTCAGAACAAACTTTCTGAAAGAGCATTTTACCCAGGCACATCCTCCCAGCCCTATTCCCAAAATCCTGCGTGTTTTATCACGGCCAATCCACCTAACCTACACATCTTTGGACTATGGGAGGAAACAGGAGCACCCGGAGGAACACAGATACGGGGAGAATGTACAAACTCCACACAAGACAGTCACTCAAGGCCAGAATCGAACCCGGGTCCTTGGCGCTGAGTGGCAGCAGTGCTAACCACTGTGCCACCGTATCGGCCTCATCACGAACTAAAGCTGAACTCGCCTCTTGGAAAATTCCTGTCCTTTCCCTCGTTAGGCTAGTTTAAAAACATGCTCACAATTGTCGCCTCTAACCAGTGTCACCAGTCCAACTACAGAATGATTCAGAAAGGTACTTGCAATAGCGACCATCTACCACAAGGTGACCTCAGTGTCTCTTCAAAACACTCAGTGAAGTCTGGACCAACAACCACAGATATAACAAAGACTATAAACCAACTAACTTCTAGAAATATAGCCGAGGGCTCACTTCATGAAGTGGGCTAAATGCCAACAAGTGCAATTCCCTCCAGTTGAATATTCTGTTACACTGCAGAAGGCAATTCCCCCTACCGCCCCAGACAAACCTCAAACCTGTGTAGCTTGTCCTGCATAACGTGTAAACTAGGGACAGATTCCATTCCCAACAAACTCCCACACTAAACATTTCTCAGTCTTACCTTTGGTACTTGTATCTCCCAGATGGTGAGTTCAGTTTTATCTGATGTAGTGTTCAAAGCAGCCCCATCCTTGCTCTGACCATCCACTCCTCCCGCAGTGCATCCACTATCATTCGAATCCATACTATTTACATCAGAACCTAGCAAATTCATGAGAAGAAAACCCTTAAATCAGCAATGGAAGCAAGTACTTGGCACAATCGGCAATCTAGCGCATGTTTCAATACTTCCGTAACAGTTTAAAACATTGCAACAATGAGCGCAGCAAAGTGAAGTATCGGATTGAGCTCCAAGTTCCTTTATGGGATCGACTGGTAGAAGTAGTTTCAGTAAAGGGATTACTGAACTCCCTGTCTTCTTACACAGGAAGGTGGAGAAGTCAGGGTTTAGCTTCTGATTACTACCTGATGTCAGCAGTTAGGTGATGGTGCAAGGGTACTGAGCAAGGACTCTGGGTCTGCACTCGATGGAGTTCAGGATGAGGGAAGGAGATCATTGAAACTTGCAGAATACGGAGAGGCCAAGATAGAGTGGACGTGGGGAAGATGCTTCCATTAGTAGGAGAGACTCGCATCCGAGGGCACAGCCTCAGAATAAAGGGACGACCCTTTAGAACCGAGGTGAGGAGGAATTCTTCAGTCAGAGGGTGGTGAATCTGCGGAATTCATTGCCACAGAAGGCTGTGGAGGCCAGGTCATTGAGTGTATTTAAGACAGAGATAAGTTCTTGGTAAGGAAATCAAAAGTTATGGGGAAAAGGCAGGAGAATGGGGGTCGAGAAACATTTTAGCCACGATCAAATGGCGGAGTAGACTTGATGGGTTGAATGGCCTCATTCTGTTCCTATCTCTTCTGGTCTTTACAGAGTCTAGGTGGAGACACACAAAACTATATTGCTAGCCAGAATCTCTTCCACACGGAAAATCACAGCTACAAGTACCAACTACACAGCAACCTTTATAGAGAATGACATTACATTGTGGGTGTAGCTGTGACTGAAGGATCGCTGAGCTTAGACCTGGCAAGTCACAATCAACACCCCCGGCAGATGAGCTAACCCAGCTGTGCAAATCAGTGGATGATCCTGAAGAGGTAAACCACCACCTAAGGAGGATGATTCAGGTCACACTCCCAGGCGCCCCCCCCCTATTCATATGCTGCCCCAGTCAGAATCAGTAGGAACATTGCTGTCAAACTCACTCCCCATATCAGGTTCTTGATCAGCATAGGGCAGGTGGAAGGAAGTAAGCGCTAGTCAACTTTGTATCTGGTATGACAATCGCCAAGGATTACAGTTAAGATACAGAATGGCGAGATCCAAGTGATACCTAATCGAGGGGTCAAATGGTATACTTATGATCCAAGATGTCCAATGAGAGGATTCCAGACGATGGGTGCTAAGAGCAATAGGAAGCCAGCAAGCCTTATTCTGCCTCACATTGCAGGCACCTAGGTTCGATTCCCAGCTTGGGGTCACTATCTGTGCAGACTCTGCTCTCCCCGTGTCTACATGGATTTCCTCTGGGTTCTCGGGTTTCCTCCCAGAAAGACGCGCTAGTTAGGTGATTGGCCATGCTAAATTCTGTGTACCTGAACAGGCACCGGAGTGTGGCGACTAGGGGATTTTCACAGTAACTTCATTGCAGTGTTAATGTAGGCCTACTTCTGACACCAATAAATAGCAACTTGGTCCCAGACAACCAGCTTTGCGGCCCAAACCAATCTCCTGGGGCTGGCCGACATCTTTTACTCTCAGCTGGGGGTCTGGCTCTCAGAGGGTGATCGGGGGCAACACTCCGAATAGCTGAACAAAGCTGGACAGTCCAAAGCTGCCAATACCATTTTGCGACAGTTCCTCTGAAGGCATCACAATAACGCACAGATGGATGCCAATTAAAGAACTACCAGGGCTAGGGGAACACTTGGATGTCCTAACAGGTAAGAGCCCACCTCACTCTCAAATGTTACCACCTGCGTAATCAGTAAACACTGATTTAGGAGATGGAACAAGAGGGATGCAGCCCCCTTCTCTACCCCCCTCCCCCCAACACTGCTCCACAACAGGGCAAGTTAAACATAGAAACAGCTCTGTAGTCACGTTGGGCTACAGAATGGGTGGCACAGTGGTTAGCACTGCTGCCTCAGCGCCAGGGACCCGGGTTCGATTCCCGGCTTGGGTCACTGTCTGCGTGGAGTTGGCACGTTCTTCCCGTGTCTGCGTGGGTTTCCTCCTGTTTCCTCCCACAGTCATGCTGGTTAGGTGCATTGGCCATGCTAAATTCCCCCTCAGTGTACCCGAACAGCCGTCGGAGTGTGGCGATTAGGGGAATTTCACAGTAGCTTCATTGCAGTGTTAATATAAGCCTACTTGCGACACTAATAAACTTCAAACTAAACTTCAAACATTTGACTCGAAACCTTAACTGTTTCTCTCTCCACAAATGCTGCCAGACCTGCTGAGTTTATCCAGCACTGTTTTTATTTAAGTTATGGAACCTGTTGTGTTGCATTATTAATTTACAGCAGCATGCCTTTCCAAGGAAGTGAAAAATGTCCACACGATTTAACCGATATCCCACATGAAGGGGAGGTGTTGATGTAGGTTTGTGAATTGAAGGACCACCAAACAACAACAAAAAATTCAATCTTTTGCTGGCGTATCACAACTCAACTGTTTGTGATTTATATAAATGATCTGGAAGGTGGTGTAACTGGGGTGATCAGTAAGTTTGCGGACGACACAAAATTGGCTGGACTTGCAGATAGTGAGGAACATTGTCAGAGGCTACAGAAGGATATAGATAGGCTGGAAATTTGGGCAAAGAAATGGCAGATGGAGTTCAATCCAGATAAATGCGAAGTGATGCATTTTGGTGGAGCTAATGTAGGGGGGAGCTATACAATAAATGGCAGAACCATAAAAGGTGTAGATACGCAGAGGGACCTGGGTGTGCAAGTCCACAGATCCTTGAAGGTGACGTTACAGGTGGAGAAGGTGGTGAAGAAGGCATATGGCATGTTTGCCTTTATAGGACGGGGCATAGAGTATAAAAGTTGGGGTCTGATGTTGCAGATGTATAGAACGTTGGTTCGGCCGCATTTGGAATACTGCGTCCAGTTCTGGTCGCCACACTACCAGAAGGATGTGGAGGCTTTAGAGAGAGTGCAGAGGAGGTTTACCAGGATGTTGCCTGGTATGGAGGGGCTTAGTTATGAGGAGAGATTGGGTAAACTGGGGTTGTTCTCACTGTAAAGACGGAGGATGAGGGGAGGCCTAATAGAGGTGTATAAAATTATGAAAGGCATAGATAGGGTGAACGGTGGGAAACTTTTTCCCAGGTCGGTGGTGACGTTCACGAGGGGTCATAGGTTCAAGGTGAAGGGGGGGGGGGGGTGGGGGTGGTTTAACACAGATATCAGAAGGACGCATTTTACACAGAAGGTGGTGGGAGCCTGGAATGTGCTGCCAGGCAAGGTGGTGGAGGCGGACACACTGGGAACGTTTAAGACTTATCTAGATAGCCACATGAACAGAGTGGGAATGGAGGGATACAAAAGAATGGTCTAGTTTGGACCAGGGAGCGGCGCAGGCTTGGAGGGCCGAAAGGCCTGTTCCTGTGCTGTATTGTTCTTTGTTCAACAAAACTGGTAAAATACAGTTGGTCTGTGTCACGTCATCTGCAGTTAGAGAACTTGTAGCTTAATTTGCTCTACAGATCTGACCAATTGATTCAAATAATCAATTAGAAGCTAATACAATGAATTCCAGAAAAAGTGCTTTAACGAACACTACCTTCCTGCTAGTCCCAGTGGATGAACTCAGCATTAATGACCAATATTAATCTCACAAGCTTCAATTGAACATTTGCCCCGTTGGATCAGAATCTCAATGGGTGACACGACAAAACAAATTGAGCATCGAAAGCTGGCAGGCAAGTCGATGTAAATCGGGTCCGATTCACCACAGGACTTTGTTGCTTTGCTAAGAAAGGTCTAATTAAAGTTTATTTATCAGTGTCACAAGTAGGCTTACATTAACAGTGTGATTAAGTTATTGCGAAAATCGCCTTGTCGCCACACTCGTGTGTCTGTTCAGGTACACAGAAAGAATTTAGCATGGCCGATGCACCTAACCAGTACGTCTTTCGGACTGTGGGAGGAAACCCACACAGACACAGGGAGAACGTGCAGACTCTGCACAGACAGTGACCCAAGCTGGGAATTGAACCCAAGTCCCTGGTGCCGTGAGGCAGCAGTGCTAACCACTGTGCCTAATTAAACAGATTTTAAATGTAACTTTGGGTTTATTCACTCACAGGATATGGGCCTCACTTGTACTGTCCATGCCCAGTTGCCCTGAAGGTGAGCTTCCTTCTTGAACTGCTGCAGTCTGTGTGTGTGTGTATGTGTGTGTAGGTACACGCACAGTGCAGCTGGGAGAGGAGTTCCAGGATTTTGTTCCAACGACAATGAAGGAATGGCAATATATTCCCAAGTCAGGATAGTGCGTGACTTCAGGAACTTGCGGGTGGAGGTGCTCCCATGCATATGCTGCCTTAGACCTGAGGTGGAAGAGGTCACTGGTTTGGAAGACACTTGGCAAGTTTCTGCAGTGTATTTTCTAGCTGGTACACACTGCTGCCGCTGTGCGTCAGTGGTGGAAGGGACTCCAATCAAGTGGGCTGCCTTGCCCTGGATGGTGTAGCGCTGAGTGTTGTTGGAACTGCGCTCATCCAGGCAAGCGGAGAGTATTCCATCACACTCTTGACTTGTGCCTTGTAGGTGGTGGACAGGTTTGGGGAGACAGGAGGAGAGTTACACTCAGAATTCCCAGTCTTTGACCTGCTCACGGAGCCGGTGTGTGTGCGTGTCTGATCTAGTTAAGTCTCTGATCAATGGTGACTCCTGGGACAAAAACAGGAAATGCTGGAAAATATCAGGTCTGGCAGCATCTGCCGAGACAGAATAGACAGAGGGTCATCCAAATGCGAAACGTCAGCTTTATTCTCTCGCATTAGATACTGTCAGACCTGCTGAGATTTTCCAGCATTTTCTGATTTTTGTTTCAGATTCCAGAATCCATGGTATTTTGCTTTTACCTTAGTGACTCCGAGGATGTTGATGGGGGAGCGTGATGAATACCATGGGGAGATGGTTACTGTCTGGCACAAATCTTTCCAATCAGCCCAAATCTGAATGTTGTCCGGGTTGTGTTGCACATGGAACAGACTGGTTCAGAATATGAGGAGAGGGAACTAAGTGCTCCAGTGATTCATTTAATCAATTGTGTTCTTACACTGCAGTGTTTGGAAATAGGATTAAAGTCCACTCATTTTTCTTTCTGCCTGAAGTCAGTTTACTGAGCTGCACAGTCACTTTAGGATTACAATGCAGCCACACTAAAGGCAAGATCTGTTGTGCATGGTACCTTACAGATTGCATGGCCACACAGTAAGGCAAACACCATCTGGGACGCTGGCCCATCCTGCAGTGATGATGTTCTGGGAACAAAGGAGACTGCCCCCAATATTCATTCCCCATTGTACTCCAGCCAGCAAGGTGGTGCGGCTAATTCTAAAGGGCAAATTCTCACCTCTGTACCACAGCCAGATGCTGTCAGGGCCTACAGCCTATACTATATTCCATCTCAGCGGTTTCCCCAGAGTGAAGGGAACTGGCTAAGATAAAGGGGACCCGAGGCAAAGCCAAGATGGACCATCCATTTTGAACACCTGCAAACACTGTAGCCTTGCCCATGGCACTTCAGGCTGCCTTCCCGCATCATCGATGTGGATGTGCATGGAACCTCCCCTTCCCATTAGTGACTCGGGTGTCTGCTGTCATTCACAGCCAGAATGCGGCAGGACTGCAGAGCTGGAATCCAATTTCTTACTTGTGGGATTACTTAGCTGTCTATCACATGCTGTTTCAGTCAGCAAGCACAGACCAGTGGTCTAGCTCACCAGGTTCGCACCCCATTTATAGGCATACCCCGTGTTGCTCCCAGCATGCTCTTTTCACTCCTCATTGAGCCAGAGTTGCTCTCTTGCTTTGATGACAATGGTAAGAGTGAAGGATACACTGGGCCATGAGGTTACAGATTGGGGTTGATTGCTAGATCTGCTCTGAATCTATTCCATAGTGGTAGTGTCATAATAAAAGAACAAAGAAAATTACAGCACAGGAACAGGCCCTTCGGCCCTCCATGTCTGCCCCGACCATGCTGCCTGACTGAACTAAAATCCCCAACCCTTCTGGGGACCATATCCCTCTATTCCCATCCTATTCATGTATTTGTCAAGACACCCCTTAAAAGTCACTACCGTATCTGCTTCCACTACCTCCCCCGGCAGCGAGTTCCAGGCACCCACCACCCTCTGTGTAAAAAATCTGCCTCGTATATCTCCTTTAAACCTTGCCCCTCGCACCTTAAACCTGTGCCCCCTAGTAATTGACTCTTCCACCCTGGGAAAAAGCTTCTGACTATCCACTCTGTCCATGCCTCTCATAATCTTGTAGACTTCTATCAGGTCTCCCCTCAACCTCCGCCGTGCCAGTGAGAACAAACCCAAGTTTCTCCAACCTCTCCTCATAGCTAATGCCCTCCATACCAGGCAACATCCTGGTAAATCTTTTCTGCACCCTCTCCAAAGCCTCCACATCCTTCTGGTAGTGTGGCAACCAGAATTGAATACTATATTCCAAGTGCGGCCTAAGGTTCTATAAAGCTGCAACATGACTTGCCAATTTTTAACTCAAGCATGTCGTATATGCCTCTTTGACTACCTTCTCCACCTGCATTGCCACTTTCAGTGACCTGTGTACCTATACACCCAGATCCCTTTGCCTATCAATACTCTTAAGGGAGGTCATGATGGAGGATACCCTCAGTGAGACGAGGGGACTTTGACTCTATGAGTCTGTGCTGCTCAATATCGCCATGGAGCTGCATCTGCAACAGGTAGATTGGCGAGAAGGTCAAGTAGTGTTCAGTACCTGCTGTGGAGCTAATCTGGCAGATATGCCCCTTTAGACCATGGCCACGTCTGACAGTAGTGATACTCCCAAGTCACTCTTGATGATGGACATAGAGGACCCCCACCCAGAGTACAATCCTGCCCTCGGTACTACTTCCATACGGATGAGTATAAGCGCGTGGTAATCAGCTGGAGATTTCCTTGACCTGCTGCATTGAGATTTGCTGGAGTCTGGTGTTGGTGTTGAACACTGCCACATTTGGTGTCCGTCTAGCAGCGGGGAACGGCACACACAGGGAGAGTGCAGAGGAATCTGCAAAATGGCTGAAGGGTATGATTCTGGGAGTACGACTATGTCAGGCTGTTGATTCATTAGTCTGCGGGGCAGCTCCTTTGATTTGGGTGTTAACGAAATGAGAATTTGCGGTAGAACGCGGGAATTAAGTGCGCCATGAATTGACAAGCGTACACCAATTCCTCACCTTTATGTACCAAGACTGGGAGACAGTGGGAGAATCTCAGATTCTGTGGGCGGCACAGTGGCTAGCACTGCTGCCACTCAGCACCAGGGACGATTCTCGGCTTGGACCACTGCCTGTGTGGAGTTTGCACGTTCTCCCAGTGTCTGCGTGGGTTTTCCCTGGGTGCACCTGTTTCTTCCCAGAGTCGAAAGATGTGCGGATTAGGTGGATTGGCCATGCCAAATTGCCCCCAAGTGTCAGGGGGACGAGGCAGGGTAAATGCCTGACGTTATGGGGGTAGGGCCTGGGTGGGATTGTGGTCGGTGCAGACTCGATGGGCCTAATGGCCTCCTTCTGCACTGCAGAATTTGATGATAATCTTATGATCTCCTCAAACCGAAAGGGAATTAAAAAACATTTCAACCCAACACCGTGTAACAACATGCTGGGTTCATGAGCAGCAATAGCAGAAACCACACAGCCGCTCGCTTGTCTGGCTCAAGTTTCTGCTGTGAAAGTACTCCGAGGCATTAGTGCTTTACATTAGTGGTGGTGGAGTGAATTCTTATCTGACAATCAGTTTAGCTGCTAGAAGTCAAAGTTAAATCTTCATTTTGACTGGGGGGTGGATAAGTGGCTGCGACATTGCCTCTATCTTTGCAATGGTGCCATTCCCAAAAAGGTTCATGTTTGTGGGTAACACCCCCCACCCCCAATACGGCTCAGTTTGCAAACCCCTTTGCACTACCCGACACTCTGTTTATATATTGCAGAGTTATTGTCATTTTACCTCCAGAATGATCAAACTCCATTTCAAGCAGCAACTGGGCATTCCCGTCAGCACCTTCTTCTGCTCGCCCACCATTGGCGTACGTCAACTTAGTCCCCTGATGCCCCTGAGGTCTATGCCTGTGGCTTGGTTCCTGCTCAAAGGAACTTTCTCCAGTCACAGAGTTATGTTGTGCATCTGTTTCCTGATTCTCTAGGGTACGTGTCACCACGGCGTGCAACTGGTCCTCTCCTTCCACCCCATCCGAGTGGCAGACACTGCAGTCAGAATCCTCCGCTGTTGCATTCAACTCCTGTGGAGGAAAGGTTGCAGCAGGTTGTAGCTCCTCTGTGAAGGTCTGACTCTTGTCCCTGTGTACAGCTTTAATACATTCCCTTGGGTCACTCGCTTTCGTACCAGATTCTCTCTGCACCGTTTTAGGCTCCATATGCTTTTCCTCACAGCTCAGCTCAGAGTTAACTTTGGTCACCACGCAATTATTCAATGAATCTTCATGGTTTATTAGTCTGTGCAAAGTTGCGCCACTTTCTGGTAGTTCCTCCCCACCAGCCCCATCTTCCGAATGGCAGCCGGAGTCCTCTGCTGTCAGCTTGGCTTCTTCCAAAGACTTTCTGGACACAATGGAAGAAGGAAGCTCGGCCTTGAACTGGTGTCGGTCGTGCTCACAATCCAATTTGTTAAAATCTCCGACCGCCCTCTCTTTCGGGAGTACGTTCTTCTGGGCGATATCTGTCTCCGACATCAAATGCTTCTCTTCAGCGACCTGCCTCACTTCACCACCTACTTGCTCACCGTCCTGGACATCTTCAACTTTAGACAATACAGGCATATCCACAGTGGGAGTCACCAACTTGCTTCCTACCGCTCCGACGCTGCACACTCCTCCTGCACAGAGATCAAGTTGTGAAGAGAAGAGTTCCTGCTTCGCTGCGGTTATGACCTCGGAGATCAAACCAGCAGCTGCCTCCTCAATCTCATCCAGGTCAACACTTTTTTCAACCAAATCTGCGGGCAAGCCATTTTTGGTGAAAGTAGTATCTTTCTGAGCTTGGCTTTCCTGCTCCGATTCTTGGCGAAGACCAGTCGGAATCAAAAACGGGCTGGTGCTTACGTTGCCGAGTGCGGTCTTGAAGCACGGGGGCTCTGACAGGTTGCCTGCGTTTTCTCCCTCCGGCTCGGGCCTTTCCATGGTATGGTGATCGGACACCGGCTGCTCGCTTTCAGTAGAAGCAGCTGAACTGAGGTTAGGTAAAACGTCATCATTGTCCTCTCCCGCTTCCAGCTTAACGGAGGAATTCGGAATAGGGAAAGGAACAGGAGGTTTGGCCAGGTTGCAGACTGAAGGCTGCCGGGTCTCCGAGGGGTCAGTGCTGATTTTATCCATCATTTGATGGAGGTAACCTTCCTTCTCCATCTTGGGCGATGTCTGGAGGGGACCTTGAACATTGGACATGAATAGAACTTCTGGAGATCGGGGCGAAGGGTCCAGAAGAACCTTTCGCGCATCCTTCTCCATATTAGTATCCAGGCCATCCATCAATAGGCATGAACTGCTCACAGGTACGTCCGGTGGCTCTGAACATTCAACCTGTAGAGCCGGCACCAATTCCGATGGCTTGCCTACACTCTCATCATGGTTTCTCTCTCTGGCATTTGTTAATTCAGCCGTTGTATTAACATTCTGATGTTCCTCTGTAGCCGCATGGTGATCTCCTCCGGCTTTGGTGACCGGTTCGGGGGTAGTGGTGAGCTTCGCTTTGTCGTGGTTGCTTTCTCGACCTCTCTTTCGCGTGACATACCACCACCAACCAATGAGGGCCAACACCCCAGGGAGAGTATAAGGGAAGATGGTACGGAATCTCAGAGCCATCGTGCGGTCTCGTCACGCATCTGAAAAATAAACATTTGTAATCTGTCAAAACATGGCGATTGTTCACAACTATGCAGCATTGTATTATAGGCTGATTGTAAATTTTATACACAGCACTGGACTGATATGGAGATTCGAATTCAATTAAACCTACATGGGGGATAAAACGGATCTAGCATGTTAGGGCAACTTGCCTCGTTGCCCTCCACTGACAGCCTACAAGAGTCAATTTTCTTTTTTGGAATAGAGTTGGGGGAGTGGGGGATTAAATTGCAGCCATTTGCTAGTTACCCTGTGCCAAGCCCAAAAATAGCCGACCATTGCACTGCTAAAGCCACTGGAGAGAACAATGGGTAAAAAGACAAAATCCATAGAGACAGACATTTTACTTAATCTTGCCCCATCATGGCTGCTCGAACATAGCTTGGTCTAAACACCAAGGATGGGTAACTTCAGTAGTTGCCTAATAAAGTCATTTGTCACTGAACAATAGGATTCCCTGCCAACTGGCTCCCTGCCCTTTATGAGCAGAGCTGACAAGAGGAGCTACAAGGTTACTGAGTACAGTGCTGTGCAGCCACTCCAACAACTCAATGAGCATAAACGTCAGTAACAATTTGCTAGGAAGATCCTCTGAAATAGACAAGTTTCTTTTTGGAAATGGTGCAGAGGGGGTTTTTGGATTCATCAGAACCAGTTAAGATTTTTATTTTGACGTGCATTTTCACAGGTGTGCAAGGGGAGTGGGTCTGAAATAAGAAGCTCTCCAAGGTCCCCTTACACAAACTAATTGGGACATTCAACAATCCACTAACCTAACTGCAGAAAACCAGTTTTGCATCATTGCTCACAGGTAGTCTGGAACACAACTGAGTCTAACCTAACTCACGCAGGCAAGCTTGATTGTATAAATAGCCTTTTGCCCATTGATCCTGCAATGGATAAATGGCACACTCCAGGTTAACAACTACTTCCCGAAGTTTGCCACCCATAACAGGATGTTCACAGAAAAACCCCAGGTCAAAGGCAGGAAAAATATCTTTTGGGTAGGATCCAAGTTGAGTTTGAAAAGCTACGCTTTAATTCACTTTAGTTCACTTGGATCTGCATTGCTGGAGCCCTCTCAGACAATGAGGTAATGTTTACACTCAAGTTAAACAAAATAGTTCCAGTTCTGACAAAAACTAAAAGGGAATGAACCGAAGCAAGCCAAGAAATGTTAAATAACTGCAAACAGTTCAGGTTCAGGAGGACTATTCCATGCAATGAAGGGAAAACCGAAACAAGTTCCTCCAGTAAATACGAACGGTCATTTAGATAAGGAAGCTCCTTTGTCACTCTATGCTAAGATGGCTCACAGCGGAATAGCACACTTCAAATACTGCCATTGGGAGTGGGATTTTTAAAAATATAAATATACACCCAAAAGTGTCCGAGCTGTGGCTGTCTCCTCGATGAGTACCATTTTCCCTCCCAGAGTACTATCTACAGACAGGACAGTCTGCTCACATTAAGGACAGGCTGCTAAGGGAGGTTCCAAATTCCTGCAATGACCTATAACTGTAGCTCCACTCCATAAAGTTTTAATATTACTGCTGCAACAAGCCACCTATTGGTCCAAACCATCACCTATTTGTCATTGGGTGTTTTTATACTTTGCTTATTGCCATTCCAAAATTCAATGTGCAATATGTAGAATCTCAGAATCCCTGCAGTGCAGGAGGAGGCCATTCAGCCCATTGAGTTTGCACTGACTCTCCAAAAGAGCATCTTACTCAGGCCCATTGTCCTGCCCTATCCCCGTAACCCCATGCATTCACCACGGCCAATCCACCTGACCTACACATCTCTGGACTGCGGGAGGAAACCCACACAAACACAGAGAATGCGCAAACTCCAAACAGACGGTGACCCAAGGCTAAAATCGAACACAGGTCCCTGGCGCTGAGAGACAGCAGTGCTGACTACTCTGCCAGAGTGTTGCTTGCTCCATCTTATCTATTGCCTGCAAAAACCTTTGGAAACGCATTACGCAAATTCTTTGCATTCAGTTAATGCAGCATAATCTCGGTACAAAGGAAAACGAATAAGAGGCAGTTACTCTCCTGAAAGACCCGCGACTGGGAGAGAACACCAGTTGCTTGAAAAACAAAAGGACAGCGTCACTCAAAATAGTACAAGTAAAATTTAATAGCCATGGGTTATATATCCTGGAATCCATACACAGCTCAACACCTGCACTGGGTTGTTAAAGGAGGGTGGAAAATTTCAAGTATGCACAGCCCTCTCCTCTCAAATAATGGAGAAACAGCAACGCAACTCTCATCAATCCCTGAGTTCACATGAACACTGACCCAAAATCTTTAAAGTAACAGATATCAGATAAAAGGAGTCATTAGGGTTTATTGCTTGAGCTTGTTCTGTTCTGTTATTTCACTTACACTAAAGAGGTTCAAGTTTATACGTGTGGAATGAAGGTCGAGTCATACCTTAATGCTCCCAATAGCTCGTTGGAATTACAGTAAAACTGGCTCAAGAGGAGCTTTCCACACCAAATCAGCAGCTAAATTAAACAGAGGAAAACCAGTGAAATGTTCCAGTGCAGCAAGAGACCATTCAGTCCATCATGCCTGCGCCAGTCAAAGGGAAAAGACACTAGCCACTCATTTTAATCCCAGCACCTGGCCCATAGCCTTGCAGGTTAGAGCTCTTCAGATACAGATCCAGGTACCGTTAAAATGAGTTGAGCATTTCAGCCTCAACTATCAGCGGAGGCAGTGAATTCAAGATGCCAGCAGCATGCCCTTCTAATCCTTTTATGTCCTAGAAAATTGACCATTGACCCCTCATCTGCAGAAATCTGCCGCAAGCTCAGGATCTCCCTCCTCCTCAAACCTCCCCGACTCTCGACCCTCCTTTTAAGATGCCCTTCAAAACCTCTGAGCAAGCTTTTGGTCGTCTGCCCAAATAGCTTGTGTGCCTCAAGTGTTACATAACCTTCCTGTGAAGGCTTCGGGCTGTTTTAACTATTTTAAAAGGTGCGACAGCAATAAAAATGGTTATTGTAGATGCTACGCTCAGACAACGTTGCTTGGCTGAAAGACCAGAACAGCTTGAAAGGACACAAAATGGAGGACATTGGGGTGCACTGTAATCTGTTGTCCAACCACATCGATGGATTCCCCACCACCCTCCTTAAGTCAGAACCAATGACTAGTAATGTTGGTCTGCCTGGGTACCGATCATACTAAACTCCATTCTTTGGGCCATACAGAAAGGGGAACATTGAATTAGACTACTACACCTCAGCTGATATTAAACTTCCCTTGTGTGGGTTAAAGTCCCACCCTGGAACTGGAGCACAAATCCAGACAAGCACTAGTATCGCACCCCCCTTTGTGCTACAGTGGAGATGCCACTCATTGGGTGGGACTTTAAAACTGAGACCCTGTCCTTCCTGTAAAAGCCCCCATGACACTAGCAGATCTCCCCATTTCTTTTGGCCCAATGACCCTCCCTCAAATACTCTGAGTGACTAGGTAAACAACACACTGATCATTCACAGGCTGTGCGTGTGAACACTGATCATCTGCATTTACCTATATGGATAACCGGATCTCAAAAGTAAAGACAGCTCATTGGGTGAACAGTGCCTTGGGAACATGAACACGTGGCACAGTGTAAATGCAAGTTCTCTGTTCCTTAGCCCACTTGGTGCCCTTGATCGCGGCTCGTGAGTCCAGGTTAATATTTCATCCGAGGAGAACAGTTTGAAACATTAATGGGAACCCTCACATGCTCAGTCCCAAGACAGTCAGCAATACTCTGGGCAGCAAGCTAAAAAAGGACACACATTCCTTTCCCTTAAAGGAGAGACACACAGCATTGCTGGGCTGTAGCAGATGACAAGTGCTTAGGGGACAGGTTGCACAGTTTTACACATTGCTACCAAATTTAAAAAGCATCCTCACCCCCACCCACATGGTTTAACCCTTTTGCTATCATCGTTTCAAGAGCCAAAATTGCATTTTTAAATTTGCACTTAGAGACTGCTTTGCGACAGTATTTATCAGTAAGTTTATGTCTGCACTCATCCAAAGTGTTCTGAAGGAAAGCAACAGCCCATGGTCTTTAGATGGGATTTAATGGGATTGAGGGCTATAGATAGGCCTAGAGGTAGGGATATGATCAGCGCAACTTGTGGGCCGAAGGGCCTGTTTGTGCTGTGGCTTTCTATGTTCTATGGTCCAGTGCGCTTGAGTTTACAAGACTGAAAACACCGGGAAAGTACTGTCTTTACAAGTTTGTGGTATATTGCAAGCCAACCTTAAGATGCTAGGATAATCCCAGTGCTCGGTGACTGAAGGCACTTCCTATATCACTGCATCGTGGAGGAAAATTGCTTTCAGTTTGAGACGCACACTCACACAGCCCTCAAAATCGGGTGACTGTGTAGCTAGCCACCATCTGCGGTGACAGCCCTCACTGGAAGAATGAGTTACCCCTCTCAGCTTTCAAAGAGCCCCACTGGCTGTTGCTAGGTAAAGTAACATTCAGGCGCTGCATCACAAAGCCAAACGTGTATAGTGTGGTGTACATTTAAATACAGGGAGCATCAGACTACGGTGTGACACAAGGTGGCTATACTTCAAGAGCCAGTTCCTGGAAAATTGAGAAAGATTTAGTCACTGAAACACTATAAACTCCACCAGGTCAAAGGAGGAGACAAAAGAATAAAGCACATGCAGTTAATTCATTATAAATGTTGTAACCCATGTCACTTGCAAAAGGACAGGGTTGGAAGCAAACATTCTGCACCACACAAGTCTTAAGATTAAGAGACTGTAATTAATAGAAAAGGACGGTAAGGTCGGGTTTTAAGATCCCTTGACTAACAAGCTCGGCAAATAATGGTCCAAGTAAATACATTTAGACTGATTGCACATTGGTGAAAGTGACCCGAATTCGCAAACGATATCAGGGTCTAAACACAGGATTTGTTACCCCAGAGTGTCAGATCAAACAGCTAATTAACCTTGCGCTTTATCAAAGGAGAAAAACAGCACAGTATTCAAAGCACACAACAGGTCCATCAAGTTTGATGGCTTTGGGCGCCAGTCATTGTTCAGTGAGTGGCACTCTCACCCCAGCCAGAGTTCAGACCCCATTTCAAAGACGTCAACACTAAATCCAGGTTGACACTTCAGCGCAATACCAAGGGAGCACCACACTGAGGCCTACCCAGGCCTCATTTGCCCTCTGGGGTGGATGCCAAAAAAAACACCCCAAGGGCACTATTTCAAAGTCGGCTTCAGAATTAATTTACATCTAGCTGCTTGAGCCACCCAGCATCACCGAGAAATACACTTGAGGTGAGAGAAGCAGGGACCCATTATAGCCAACAGCACCCAAAAAAATTACCTTATCAAATTGCTTCCTGTGGGAGCTTGCTGTGCACAAATAGCCTGTTGCAATTCTTACATTGAAACAGTGACTAGGCTTCCAAACAGTACTTCACAGGCTGCAAAGCACTTTGGGATGTCACAAAGCCCAAAGATGTGCAGGTTGCAGGTTAGGTGGATTGGCCATGCTAAATTGCCCCTTAGTGTCCCAAGATGTGTAGGTTAGGGGGACTAATGGAGCAAATATGTGGGATTACAGGGATAGAGCCTGGGTAAAATGCTCTGTCAAGAGAATTAATACAGGCTTGACGGACCGAAAGGCCTCCTTCTGCATTGCAGGGATTCTACGATTGGCCCTTTATGAAAGCAACACTTTTTTTCTGTTATGACTAAAGACCTACAACCAAAGGTTGAAAAGAAAGATTTATTTTAGTTAAAAGGTTTGCCAGAGCAGTACATGTACAAAACCTTTTTTGCCAGTGTTGACAGGAGCTCTGCTCTGTATTTCTAATGTGTTTTTCTTTGTAAAACGTACAATGCTCAGGGTGTAAATCCCTAGGAAGCAGCTAGCAAACTGCAACTAACCCAAACTGCGAGGGAACTAAACATTAAACAGGTGGATTAGTGCTGCATTAAGTTCACTTCACAGCGAAGTCTCACCAGACAAGGCAGCTCAAGATGAGACACTTCACAATAATATCAGACAGAACAGTGTTGAAATAATTTACTTCTTATTGATCAGGCTCCAAGCTTATAGCAATATAGTCACTAATTTTAGCAAGCCATTTAGCAAAGGGAGAACACACGGAGGAGGAGAGAACGAAAAAGGAGGGAGAGAAGGGAAAAATATTTTTTTCAGTGGCACTTTGTTTTTCTCCTGTTGCAATAAGTATTTCGTGGCACTTTTGGTGTTTCAAGGAGAATTTTTAAAAATGGGAAATGATGCACCGATGCCTAGTGCCTGCATTAACAGAGACAGAGGGGAAATCCCTAATCTCTCTCAGCTTAAACCTCAACAGTGCTCTGCACTGCAGCCGCTAGTTGTCCACTGTATTCAGTCCTAGGCACCTCACCTTTAGAAGGATACACTGGCCTTGGAGGGGGTGCATTGCATAGGATAGGAACAGGAGTACGCCAATCAGCCCATCACACCTGTTCCGCCATTCAATTAGATCACGACAGGTTCACCAGAATGACACCAGAGCTAAAAAAAAGATTAAATAATGATGACGAGTTGCTTGGGTTTGTAAACCCGAGAGTACAGAAGATTAAGGGACAATTCAATTGAACAGTTTGTGATTAAAGGATGTATGGGTGTAGAGAGGGAAACTGTTTCCTCTGGTGGGAGAGATCAGGACAAGGAGGTATAACCTTCAAATCAGAGCCATTCAGTGGTGACCTCTTCACCAAAAGTACTAGAAACCTGGATTTATTCGCAGAAGGCTGTTGAGGTTGGGAAGTCAATGAAAAAACATCAAAAACCAAGATCCGTCAGGTGAAAGGGATTGAAAGGCTTATTTTTTAATTGCCCATCCTTAATCGCTCTTGAATTGAGTGGCTTGCTAGGCCATTGGAGGGAGCAGTCGGAAGTCAACCACATTTTGCTGTGTGTCTGGAGTCACATGTAGGCCAGACCAGGTAAGGACAGCAGATTTCTTTCCCTAAAAGGACATTAGTGAACCAGATGGGTTTTCACGACGACAGTTTCATTGGTCACTGATATCAATGAAACTAGCTTTCAGTTCCAGATTTCGTTCATGAAATTGAAGATTCAGCCAGCTGCAGGGTGGGATTTGAACCTGTGTGCCTAATGCTGGTGAACCTGTCGTGATCTAATTGAATGGCGGAACGGGTGAGATGGGCGTATTCCTGTTCCTATGCACTGCACCTCTTCCAAGGCCAGTGTCCTGACCAGCCCAGTAATTTGAGCACTATGCCACCATCTCCACTGATGCCCTAGAGGAGAAAAGAGGAGCCAAACTGGCTCGAGGAGCTAAATGGTCTACTGTTAGATCAGTCACTAAGATTGAGTTAAGGGAAGTTTGTGTGTGCCATCATTTTTAATTGTACAATAAAACTGAAGAGGTGACACGAACAGGCCTGGTTTAATGCTCCGAGATCTCTGTGGCACAGTGGCGACACAGATTTAAAAGTCCTCGGAGCAAGAGATCATGCCAGCAAACTTTTGCTCAGCATGCTGCTGTGACTCGTCCAAGGCAACTTGCTGGCAACAGTCCTGAGGGAGAGCATGGGGAATGGCCACTGACGGGGAGGTTGGCAGGATAGATGACTGCAGCACAGTTCATAGCAGATAAACTGTGTTTTCATAAAGCAATGAAAACACTTGTAAAAAGGACCAAAAAGTATTACCAAGTGACGTTCATGTCTGAGGGAGCAAACTCTAAATTCCTCCAGCAAGGATCAAAAGATGCTATAATTAGTAACGCTGGGGGGTTTAGACAATCCAGCAACACATCCATAACTCAGTGCCGTGAGGAGACAGCGTGCACATACACACACTATTTAAAATTCTAAAACAGTGAACAAAGTGCTGTCAAGAACAAGCAAGTATATAAATAGTAGGTGGTGCTTTAAGCAAACAACATAATCAGGAAGAGTGAAGAAATTCAAACCAATCACAGTAACTTCATTGCAGTGTTAATGCAAGCCTACTTATGACACTAAGAGCGGCACGATGGCACAGTGGGTTAGCACTGTTGCCTCAGCGCCAGGGACCCAGGTTCGATTCCTGGCTCGGGTCACTGTCTGTGTGGAGTTTGCACGTTCTCCCTGTGTCTGCGTGGGTTTCCTCCGGGTGCTCCGGCTTCTTCCCACACTCTAAAAGGTGTGTGGATTAGCCATGCTGAATTGCCCGTCAGGGGGACTAGCTAGGGTAAATGCATGGGGTTATGGAGATAGGGCCTGGGTGGGATTGTGGTCAGCGCAGACTTGATGGTCCCAATGGCCTCCTTCTGCACTGTAGGGATTCTATGATTCCACTAATAAAGTATAAACTTACACTTTTGGGGCAGTACAGGGGCTGAGTAGACAGATCAATTACCTCCTTTATGCTATATTGTACACATGTAATATATAATCTGCCATTGATGTGATGGTATAATCAGGATATTGCAGCTAGCTGGGACACTGAACAAAAACACAGCACCATCCACACCCGGCTGCTGAGGGGAATTGTAGGGCATTTTAAAAAGCAATCAACACACAGCTACATCACTGTGAACTCTGAAAACTGATTCTCAAAACTAAAATCTTACTTCTGGTGCTATCTGTTAAGATTTGAATCAGCCAATGAAGGAGAATTGGGGGTGAGTGAACAGATTACTGACTCCAACCAGATCAAAGGCAAGTGAGATCTCATTTGGACTCTTCATTCCTCTTGTTGGACAGGTGGACACCATTTAATTTATAAATAAATATAACCAGTTAATTGCAAAGCCTCAAACACCACCCGGATAAATTAGCTTCAATCAACAGAAGTACTGAAAATCAAACCACAACCAGCTACTGGTGCAACAGGTACAAGACTTGGCTAATGCCAGCTGTAATCTCAATGAGATAAACACACAAGTGTACAGTACTCTCTGCTGGGTGGTAGCCAGCCCCTTAATACATCAACAGCTATAACTGAGTAAATACAGACTCTCACTTGGTTACAAAGTCTATTATTGTGGCTGTAATCTTGTTGCAATCATGAACAGAGTTTAATTTTTTTTTAAAAAAAGAACCGTACGGCTCGACAGATCTACAACAGCACCTCCACGGGGAACCTTGGCTCGAATGAAAATCCCCAACAGAAACGGCAATCCACCTTTTTCTCAGTTCCTACAAGGTTTATCATGCATTTCCCAGTACTTCATGTTGAGACCTTTATTTCACATTTTAAATCTGTATTTCCTCCCCTCCCCGCCCCTTACACCAGAGGGAATTACAAAGACCATTTGTCCGGGCCTTCCACTGCAATGGTTTCACCTGTGTCACTCCAACCCATGCAGATATTTAGGATAAGCAGAGATAGTGTGCATATTAACCGGACAGCACTTGCTTATGTAACTTCACTGTAGAGAGAGAGAGAGAGAGAGTGTGTCTAGCTGGCCAACCCAATTTGAATACGTCAACTGTCTGTAATTGATATCTGTGGGGTTGGCCACACAGAAACACATTCAAAGAATAATCGATTGCAGTATGCTGCTCTGTATTGCATGATGTGGAGATGCCGGCGTTGGACTGGGGTGAACATGGTAAGAAGTCTCACAATACCAGGTTAAAAAGGCATTTCCACTCCATCTGACGAAGGAGCAGTGCTCCGAAAGCTTATGGTATTTGCTACCAAATAAACCTGTTGGTGTTGTGAGACTTCTTACTGTATTGCATGAGCAGGGCAAAACCCCCTGGCTGTCTAACCACCTCACATTCAGTTTGGGCGATTCACATTCACCACTCCAACCAAACGAACAATACCGGCGTGACAGGCCGTCAACAGGTTTAAGGAGCCTAGCTGTCATCTTCAGAAATTATAAGAGTCGGAAGTCCCACGACACCAGGTTAAAGTCCAGCAGGTTCATTTGGTATCACGAGCTTTCGGAGCGCTGCTCCTTCACCCACTCCTTGTCCACTCCACCTGATGGAAGGAGCAGAGCTCCAAAAGCTCACGATTCCAAATGAACCTGTTGGGACCTTAACCTGGTGTTCTGCGACTTCTTACTGTGCCCACCCCAGTCCAACGCCAGCATCTCCACATTCAGAAACGATGGGATAAAATCCAGCTTTGACAAGTTGCTCAGGCCACACTTACGGAGTCTGACTTCCTCCCTTGTTTAGAGAAACCGGTTTAAACTAGAAAGTTCACACCCGGATGTCAGAGCTCCCTTTTACACTATTCTGTCACGCGACAGGCATCCTGACTATTTCAGATGGGAACCCTCAGGCCACGCAGATACTACTAGAAGGACGCGAGGCTAGCACTGAGAGACACAGCTGGGTCTGTCTGACTTACTGCTGCAGTCAGTCCTCAAGTAAGGAGTAAGTGTTGATACAGTCCAGGTTATTACGTATTGTTTTGGAAGCAGAGAAGGCGGAGGAAAAGAAGTAGTTAAGTGCCTTTTGTTACCTCATCACTGCACACTAAACTCCAGAGCCAACTACAACAGAATTGCAAAAGTGCCAGTCTGCACAAAAAAACATAACCCAGCCAGATCTGGACCCAAGAGGAGAGGATGGGTGGGCAGACTGAGGGAATAAATTCCTTGTGTGTGAATTAAGTGACCACCAAACAGCCAACCTGCCATGGTTCAGCCTTAACAAGGGACAGTAAAGAGAGATTCACAAACTGGCAACCCCCATCGTGCAAGTACAAATGGAAGAGGTGGAATGTATGATGGGCAAGCAGTAGCCTTATGTCAGTTTTCTAAGTTTTAAAGTGTCACAAGTAAGCTTACATTAACACTGGAATGAAGTTACGGTGAAAATCCACTGGTCGCCACACTCCAGCGCCTGGGCGGCACGGTAGCACAGTGGTTAGCACTGCTGCTTCACAGCTCCAGGGCCCTGAGTTCGATTCCCGGCTCGGGTCACTGTCTGTGTGGAGTTTGCACGTTCTCCTCGTGTCTGCGTGGGTTTCCTCCGGGTGCTCCGGTTTCCTCCCACAGTCCAAAGATGTGCGGGTTAGGTTGATTGGCCAGGTTAAAAATTGCCCCTTAGAGTCCTGAGATGCGTAGGTTAGAGGGATTAGCGGGTAAATATGTAGGGGTAGGGCCTGGGTGGGATTGTGGTCGGTGCAGACTCGATGGGCCGAATGGCCTCCTTCTGCACTGTAGGGTTTCTATGATTCTATGATTTCAGTTACACTGAGGGAGAATTGAGCACGGCCAATGCACCCTAACCAGCACGTCTTTCCGACTGTGGGAGAAACTGGAACACCCGGAGGAAACCCACACAGACACGAAGCGAACGTGCAGACTCCGCACAGACAGTAACCCAAACCGGGAATCGAACACGGGTCCCTGGCACTGTGAGGCAGCAGTGCTAATCACCGTGCCTTGTGCTCTAAGTCAAAGAACAATGGGGTAAATTGCAGCACCAAGTACACAGAGCATCCAACCGGCCAGACTTTCATTAGCGGTTAAAAAAAAAATCAACAGAACTACCAGGGCGCTTGTTAAAATAAGTGAACAACTACCAGATTGGCCAGTATGTAGACTTCACTTCAGGGGCTGAGCAGGAAAGCTTTGTGAACAATGCAACTGCAACTCAGACACGCAAACTGGAAGAGGTCAGTGGAATAGCGGATGCTGGAGAGATGAGTTTTGTTTTTAAATAGAGTTCAATATCAGGGCAGTGAATCAAGCTGAAATAGGATCACTGAGGGTCGCCTGAAGCACTTCTTGCTCCAGGCAGGGGCACAAGTGCACATGAAGGTCACCTTCCAAGGGAAGAGCTGCATTCTCCCACCTCTCTGCCTGACTTGATCTGTCTGGCTTCAGACAATTAGAGAACATAGCAGTCTGAATTGCAACAACGACCCTGGGAAGCTTTTGAAAGTGTCACGGCCAAAAATGGCACTGCAAAATGTAGACAGCACGGCCGTGTGATGTCAATTGCTGAAGGCAGCAGAAAGGACTAACGCAGCAGGAAAGGGGAATTTCATTTGAGATTGTTGTAAACTCCAAAGTATTTCAATCTAGCTGAATTTTAAACAGTGTTATTTAGAAAAGAAAAATCACTGATTGGGGCCCAGCATTAGGCCCGAGTCTGGCAGCACACTTTGGGAAGTTGTCAGGGTCGGAGGTGAACGCCACCAGGATTATTGGATTTGAGTTATACCTAGAAATACGAGAGAAGCTAGGAGTCGCTCGACTTCAAGCCAGGTGGCACAGTGGTTAGCACTGGTGCCTCACAGCACCAGGAACCCGGATTCAATTCCGGCCTCGGGTGACTGTGTGTGGAGTTTGCATGTTCTCCCCATGTCTGCGTGGGTTTCCTCTGGGTGCTCCGGTTTCCTCCAACAATCCAAAGATGTGCAGGTTTGGAGGATTGGCCATGCTAAATTGCCCCTTAGTGTCCCATGATGGGTAGATTAGGGGGATTAGCGGGGTAAATACATGGGGTTACGGGGATAGGATCTGGGTGATCTCTGTTTTGGGGGGGGGGGGGGGAAATTGGTGCAGACTCGATGGGCTGAGTGGCCCTCTTCTACAGTGGGGAATCTATGAGTGGGGCAGGCCCATATTTATACAGAGTCATGAACTGTTTTGATGGAATGTGAAGGAATAAACTGCTTTCAGGGGCAGAAAGGTCAATGACCAGAGGGCAAGGATTAAAAAAGGGAAAGCAGCAGGAGAGGCAGGAGGTGGAAAATAATTTCTTTTAAAAATACGCAGAGTTCAATCTGGATACACTGCATGAATGGATAGTAGAAGCAGGTTTGCCCACTAACTTCCCGAATGGAAATTAAAGATTTGAAGGGAGAAAAAGTGCGGGAGCACTGAGAAGGTTAGAGGAATAATTTGGACAGCATTACAAGCGAGCTGAGGTAAGAAGGGCCAAATGGCCTCCTTCAGCATCATTCTACAATTGTTCCACTAGTACCACCTTCACCTGTTCACAACCATGTTTAAGACATCATGTAGCACAGGAAAATGAAGTGCTCCGATAATGAAATTATTTTCCCTCTTTAAAAACTAAAACCAGACTGTACAGAAAGCCCTGTGTTACCGGGGCTGTGAGGTTTGCCATTAGATGCTACTGAACCTCCAATTAAAAGTTCTGCACAGTAAGAACTTAACAGTGGAGGCAAACTCAATAGGGTCTTTTAAGAGACTCCTGGATGAGTACATGGGACTTAATAGGATGGAGGGTTATAGGTAGGCCTACTTGTGGGGCCGAAAGGCCTGCTTTTGTGCTGTAGTTTTTCTATGTTCTATCCCTCTGGATCCAAACACCGAGGCACACCTTGTACACTTTACATATCGCTTCAAATAATTGATTCTCATTTTCTGACACCTTTCTCCCTCAAAAAGATAGTCCCATCTGAGGACATTTGAACACGCTTATCAACTATGTAAAGGCGAGAGAGAGGGAGCAGAAAAGACTGGTGCATGCTTCTAGGGGCAAGGAGCTTTTTAGTTACACGGACAGATCGGGACTGCTCCCCTTAGAAAATTAAAGTTTCTGGGGAGATTTGATAAATTCAAATTCACAAGAGGTCTAGAGAGTAAATTGAGAAACTGTTCCTGTTGGCTGCAGGATAGAGAACTATAGGATATAGGACACATACAAGGTAAGATGGGGAAAAGCTTCTTTTACACAGCGAGTGGTTGGGATTCACAATGTACTTCGGTTGTGCCTGGGGGAAGAGGGTAGATTCAACCGAGGCTCTCAGAGAATTGGGGTTGTGGTACCTGAAAAGAAGAACAAATCACAGGGCTACAGGGAAAAGGCAGAAGGAGTGGGACCAACTGAGCCGAGCTTGCAGAGAATCAACAGACAATGGGCTGAATGGCCTCCTTTTACACCGTAACCAATGGTTCTACAAGAATCAAAGAGAAAGAAATATGGTTGATTGCTTTGCTAATATAGGCTATCAACTTGGCCAGTTAACTGGCTAATACAGGTATATGCTGGAACGTAGGCTTTTACTGCAAGGAGTCACTTTGAAGTCACCATAATGTGTGCCAAGACACTTGAAGCTGGATATTGGCGACGCTAATGAACACAAGTTTAAGTGGAGTTGGTTCAATAAATTGCAATGTTTTCACCCTTGGTACATTAAATCTGGTTAATGTTTAAAAACCTTAAAAGTACAACTGAAGTACGTTTGATCTAAGAGTCCAAACTGCCTCTCTTCCCCAATAATTCCATCACAACTCCATCTTATTGCGTCCATCTTATTTCCTCACAGTCAAGGTGTAGGTTCCACCCCACTGCCAATCCCAGTCTCGTTCCAAGTTGGCCATCGCCATAGCAGTGGGTCGCACTAAACCGACCTCAACACCAAAGTTATCGAGACGACACCATGTAAACTCCCAAGACTCTACTTCCCAAGTTCCCTACTGCAAATGCAACACTGAGCTCAACTGTAATGACCTCCACACAATCCCATAGCATGTCAGAAATCAATACTGACATTTACATAGCCCTTTTATGACCAACAGGTGTTACTGCCACTAAAGTATTTTTTGAAACAAAAACAGAATTAGCCGAAAAATCTCAGCAGGTCTGACAGCATCTGTGGAGAGAGAATAGAGCCAACGTTTCGAGTCTGGATGACCTTTTGTCAGAGCTTTGTTCATCTCCACATCATAGCTATTCTCTCTCCACAGAGGCTGTCAGACTGCTGAGACTTTCCAGCATTTTCTCTTTTTGTTTCAGATTCTAGCATCCGCAGTAATTTGCATTCATAAAAGTGTTTTTTTTTAAAGTGTTGTCAGTGTTGTAAAAGCCAGCACACAGGAATGGCCATTTTAGCACAAGTGACAACCCTATGGAAAATGAAGTCATCCAAGACTTTGCCTATCAATTGTACCAGGGTAGGTTGTTCCAATTTAACGTGCCCGTGGATGATCATGTGCACACATGAAATGAAAGATTTTGAGGCCATTTTGTGAAGCTCCAATCTGCTTTTCATTCAAACTTGGCTTGCAGTAATTAAAACTGCAGTTACTTACCTTCACCATCTCATGCAGCTGCCAGATGCAGCCAATTTTTAAACCTCACTAGCCGCTGCCCGGCAGTCTGGACTCTGGTTTCAAACGGGTTTATACTACATCACCGTGGATCACCTCGGCGACTCGATTCAAGAAGCAACCCAACCTGATGAGGTGGCCACCTCCACTCTTGCCAACTGCCCTACCTGGAGCCAGTTTGGTCAGATCCTGCTGCGCAGAGCCCCTTGCCACTAAACCCACAACCTCAGCAGGTCACAAGGATCTCCGCTCATGTGGGAAATGATGGGGTTAAATTCCGTATTGTAGGACTGGGAGAGAGGAAGTATG
Source organism: Mustelus asterias (assembly GCF_964213995.1). Lineage (NCBI taxonomy): Eukaryota > Metazoa > Chordata > Chondrichthyes > Carcharhiniformes > Triakidae > Mustelus > Mustelus asterias. The sequence goes on from NC_135812.1 coordinate 10,392,652, forward strand.
GGAGAATATGAAACGCCAGGAATTTCAAGTCATCCTAAACAAATGACCACAGTAAAATCAATCTTCTGATAAAATCTGCCTTGATGTAGACATGAATAACCACCCCGATGATTGTCCATGCAGGAATATAAAGCATTTCAGTGCTGGCCACTCTGGGCCTTCAAGCAAGTTAAAAATGTGCACACAGATTAGAATTGGCTTTGAGGGGAACACTTTCTCACCGGATCTTCTCAGTTTTAATGTGATCGGGTCCTCTTTCAGAATCAGATGGTGGCAATCCTTGCAGAAGGTCACAGCCTCTGGGCAATGACAGGGATCTCAAACTGAAAAATCCGTGAGGCAAAGTGAAGTTACTCAATGAGCATGACTGCCTCCTGCTGGAAACGTGCGCAGAGCCAAGACTCAATGTCAGAGCTGCAATGTGCCAAGTCTCACATGTTGTGCACTGTAAAGGACTATGTTTTTTTCCCCTCGCCTAGATTATAATCTCAATTGTAATTGCAAGTGTAATCTGCGGGAAGTGATTTGTAGATCACCAAGTCCACACATGAATAGAGAATTGCCATACTGAGGAAATGCTGCACTGTCACAAGTACTCTTCTCAACCGATCCATCACAGCCATCCTTTGAGGGCAAGGGTCCCATCATGGCATTGTGTGTGAAAGAAAGTTCTGCCCCAAATTCATTCCTCAACTACTGCAAGACAGATGAACTAATATACCAATAGGATACATCAACACCACGAACAAGTTATCTGATCATTATCACATTGCTGTGTGCAAATTGGCTTTCACAGATTCTTTTCTTACAAAAAGTTACTTCAAAAAGTAAAGTGCGTTGAGGCAGACAGTGGCTGTGAGAGGTGCTTTATAAATTCAGTTCAGTTCTGTCTTTTGAACTGTATGTGTGTGTGTGTACGATGCACTTCTGTCGCAGGTGTAACCTCTAACCTCCCCACAAGGAGAAAGACAATTTTCATAGAATCCCTACAGTGCAGAAGGAGGCCATCTGGCCCATCAAGCCTGCATGATAACAATCCCACCCATGGCATGGTGGCACAGTGGTTAGCAGTACTGCGTCAGTGCCAGGGACCCAGGTTCAATTCTAGCCTTGAGTAACTGTCTCTTTGGAGTTTGCACATTCTCCCTGTCTAAATGGGTTTCCTCCGGTTTCCTCCCACATGGTAAATTGCCCGAGTATTAGGGGGATTATCAGGGTAGATACGTGAGGCTATGGGCATAGGGGCTGGGTGGGATTTTTTTTTTTGAAACCCTACAGTGCAGAAGGAGGCCATTCGGCCCATCGAGTCTGCACCGACCACAATCCCACCCAGACCCTACCCCCACATATTTACCCGCTAATCCCTCTAACCTACGCATCCCAGGACTCTAAGGGGAAATTTTTAATCTGGCCAATCAACCTAACCCGCACATCTTTGGACTGTGGGAGGAAACCGGAGCACCCGGAGGAAACCCACGCAGACACGAGGAGAATGTGCAAACTCCACACAGACAGTGACCCGAGCCGGGAATCGAACCTGGGACGCTTTGTTGTGGCGTTCGTGGTGTTGAAGGATAAATATTGGAAAGGACACAATGTTTCTTGGGATCTTTTAGATTCACCCAGTTTAAAGTCTTATCTGAAGGACGACACTTCCGACAGTGCAGTGCTCCCTCAGTACCGCACCAAAGTGGCAGTCTTGATATCTGTGCTCAGGTCCTTGAGTGGGACCTGAACCCAGGACCTTGCGATTCAAGAGGTGAATGCGTTACCCACAGAGCCATAGGCAGAGGGGCATCAGGTTAAGATTTCACCCCAGACAGTGCAGCACTCATTCAGCACTGCAATGGACTATACCAGCCTCTGTTTTTGCATGAGGGTTGGAGTGGGACTTGAACCCAGAACCTTGCGATTCAGAGGAGAGGGAGCTATTCACCAAGTCACGGCTGACATGACTCCTTAGACTTGAAGAGAAACACCCTAGAATACAAAGTGGACTGCCTAGAAGTTATCTCCTGCAAAATATAATTGATAATAGGAGCCAAAGGGACATTTTACTCAGTGAAATGGTTTCCTATGCACATTAAGTTACTTTAGCATTACTGAGCTGGCAGCATACTCATGTAGATTTATATAGCTCCATGACTTGCCTTACAGCTGGGAGTGCTGACTTCTGTCAGGTGAGCTTTGATTCAAAGTTTCAGTAGTTTTTATAATTAGCACTTTATGCAGAGTTACTCTGGCAGCGCACCAGCATTTACCACTAGTCTTTGCAATCCTAAACCCAGCGTGTCTAAGCGAAGGAGTGTTACTACATATAGTCACGGTGCTTCTGGCTGAGGGAAGCCGGGATTCCCTGGTAAATTGCTTATCTTTTAAAATAAAAGCTTCTTCAACCTAACCCAATCTCAACACAAGCTTCTCATTTTAAAAAATTTACACACTGCTGTTCACAACCAGATGTCTTAAAGCTCTCCACAGCCAATGAAGCTCTTTGGGGAGGTAGTCGCTATAATGAGTTAATTTGCCAAGAAACTCCCCCAAACTGCAATGCAACAATCGCCAGACAATTCATGGAATCTCAGAATCCCTACAGTGCAGGAGGCCATTCAGTCCATCGAGTTAGCGCCGACCCTTTGAGAGAGCATCTTACCCAGGCCCTCCCCCTCCCACCCCCATCCTATCCCCGTAATCTCTAGCATTTACCCTGCTAATCCCCTAATTTGGGACACTAAGGGGCAATTTAGCATGGCCAATCCTCATAACCTGCACATCTTTGGATTTATGATGCCGAGCGAGGGTGAAATATCGGTTAGGACATCAGGAATAATATCCTTGGCCCTTTGATGAGATAATGCCACAGTAGTTTTTGCACCCAAGCAGACTGAGGGGGCCTCATTCAAGAGACAGCATCTCTGACAGTGCTGAGTTCCCTCAGTACTGGACAGTAGTGTCAGTTGTGACATTTGTGCTCAAGCCCGAGTTTGGGGTCTTGAACCCAGAACCATAGCATCTCTACAGTGCTGAAGCCATTCAGTCCATCGAGTTTGCACCAACTCTATCTGACAGAGTACCTTACCCCAAGCCTTTCCCCAACCCTAAACCCACGCATTTACCATGGCTAAGCTATATAACCTGCACATCTTTGGACTGTGGGAGGAATGATGTGGCGATGCCGGCGTTGAGACTTCTTACTGTGGGAGGAAACCAGAGCGCCCGGAGGAAACCCACACAGATATGGGAAAAATGTGCAAACTCCACACAGACAGTAACCCGAGGCAAGGATAACCCAGCGCAGAGGAAGCAGCGCAAACCACTGTGCCACCATGCCTTGCGATTCAGAGGCGAACATGTTAACCACTGTGTCACGACTGACCACAAGCGAAAGGTTGAGTTGGAAGCTCAACAGTTTTAAACCCGACTGGCTTGGTTAGCAAAGGATATTGTCTGCGGTTTCCGAGGTGACAGAGAAGAGATATCACACAAACCTCAAACTAGAAATGTAATAAGTACCTTGTGAAAAGCTCAACGGAGGCTTATTTTATCCACAGCTGCCCCTCTCTCCCCCAACACCCATCTTTAAAAGAATTCTGAACACTTTTGGTAAATAATTCAAAAGATTCAGAGTGCACCTGTGCATGACGGTGAGCAGATGTTAGAAGGAAAGCAATTTAAAATGTAGATTTGATATCCAGGCAACTTTCTTCTCCAGTCCCTCCCCCCAACTCAAGTTTCCAATTCTGTCAGAAATAGACTACACATTTATACAAAAGGGTTTGCTATTTGTATTAACAAGTTATTTTCTAGTCATTAGAACCATCTTCAGTCAAACGGCTTCCCTGTCAATGTGAGAATTCATACACAGAAAATAGAAGTAGGAGTAGGCCATTCGGCCCTTTGAGGCTATTTTGCCATTCATTTTGATCATCGCTGATCAAATTAAATATCCTGATCCCATCTTCCCCCCATATCCTTTGATCCCTTTAGCCCCAAGAGCTATATCTATTTTTTTCTTGAAATCACACAACATTTTGGCCTCAACTACTTTGTGATAGTAAATTCCATAGATTCACCACTCTCTGGGTGAAGAAATTTCTCCTCACCTCAGTCCAACAAAGGTTTACCCCTTATCCTCAAACTATGACCCCTAGTTCTGTACGCCCTCACCACCAGGAACATTCTTTCTGAATCCTCCCTGTCTATTCTTGCTAGAATTTTATAAGTTTCTATGAGATCCCCTCTCACTCTTCCAAACTCCACTGAATACAATCTTAACCGACTTAGTCTCTCCTGATGACAGACCTGCCATCCCAGGAATCAGCCTGGTAAACCTTTGCTGCACTCCCTCTATAGCAAGGGCATCCTTGTTCAGATAAGAACACCAAGACTGCACACAATACTCCAGGTTTGACCTCACCAATGCACTACACAATTGCAGTAAAACATCCCTATTCCTATACTCAAATCCCCTCGCTATGAAGGCCAACATACTATTTGCCTTCTTCACTGCCCGCTGTACCTGCGCACTTACTTCATTATTAATTCACGTGATATGCTTGTGCAAGTGGGTTTTCCCCAACCCAAGACTGCACAGGTTTGGGTGAGAGATGCCAATAATCCTAGCTGAACCTAAGCCCGGTCTTGTCAAACACTCATGCGCACAAACTTTGAAGCAGCAATCCATTGCACAGCAACAGGAACGTAAGCAGATTCCTTTGCCTGTTCCAGCCCAGTCTCATTTGCGGCAATTCTCCCCCCCTCAACACTCAATGACACAGGAATCAGTGTGTCACAGTGCTATACTCCAGCACATTTAGCCAGTGCTACATCAAATGAGCCAAGAATCCCCTCCAGCAGTAGGGATCAAGAAAGATACCAACACAAAGTCTTGTTAAATGATCTGTCCCCTTAGGACAGAGAAACTAGCATGTCTAGCAACGGCTGGTAAAATGGCAGGTAGCAGAGTAAGAGGCAGATAAAGGAATCCATCGACAGTTTAAGCAGTAGAACAGGGAAAAGATTTGAAACACCACAAAGATGTCGGCTGCCTTCAAGGACCATGGAAGTTGGAGAGTAATGGCTGTCGATCTTGTAAAGCAAGGCACCTGAGAAAAATCACCGTGGCTTCTGCAACTTATGCAAAGCCCCCCTTCAGTTCAGAGTCAATCTTCGCGGGGCAAGGGAGGACAGAATTTACCAGAAGCACAAGAGGCTGGCAGCAGCAACCCAGGGGTGGAACCAGGTTAGATTAGCATTACTCCACAATGAAGCAATGGCAGAGGAATCCTGAGCAGTGCATTAGTATTACTTGTACATGGCTCAAAATACTTGACCCAATGTCTGGAACAAAGAGAATGTACAGTTGTTCTGCTCAAACGTATCATGCTTTAAGTGGACTTTTGAAAACTCAACCACAATTATCCTTCATGGAATTCACGATCTTCCATCAAATCCCTACAGTACAGAAAGAGGCCCATCGAATCTGCACCAACTCTCTGAAAGAACATCCTACCCTGGCCCACCCCCCCATCGCTGTAACCCCACACACTTACCCTGCTAATTCCCCTAACCTATGCATCTTTCAACACTAAGGAGCAATTTAGCATGGCCAATCCACCCACCTGCATATCTTTGGAGCATGAGGGGAAACTGGAGCACCAAGAGTAAACCCACACAGGGATAACATGCAAACTCCTCAGACAGTCACCCAAGGCCAGAACTGAAGCCTGGCGTTGTGGGGCAGCAGAGCTAACCACTGTGCCGCCCTTCAGTCTGCTTCGATTGGAATGCAGATGCAATTGGCTTCCCAGATGAAGGAGAGGGGGGAAAAAGAAGGGACAGGTTCTCTAGCAACTTTATCCCCATTGATCCCATGGAGAATGAGGTTTGATCTGAATAGCAGGGTGTGGTCGTGGTGAGTTGCAAAACTGGGGGAGGAGAGAGAGAAAATGAATGGAAGCCAATTGAATCATAACCACTTATAGCGAACTGTTCAAACAAGCCACGAGCATGTCTGCTGTCCACATGATCTCTTCACTTGGGAGTAGGAAATACCTTAACCCAGGTCACTGTGGAGAGTCAGATGGGAAACAGACAAGGGCAAGTTTGAGGGTTAGAATAGAATTATAGAATTCCTACAGTACAGGAAGCGGCCATTTGGCCCATCGGGTCTGTACTGACCACAATCCCATCCAGGCTCTATTCCTGTAACCCCACACATTTACCCTGCTAATCCCCCACATTTACCCTGCTAATCCCCCTGACACTAGGGTCAATTTATCATGGCCAATCAACCTACTCCACATCTTTGGACTGTGGGAGGAAACCAGAGCACCCAGAGGAAACCCACGCAGACACAGGGAGAATGTGCAAATTCTGCACAATGATCTGAGGCCAGAATTAAATCCAGATGCCTGGCGCTGTGAGGCAGCAGTGCTAACCACTGTGCTGCCAGTGGCACAATGGTTCTGGTACAATTGGCTTCATGGGGCCTGTCCAAAGCTTTGGTCTACACAAGACACGAAGTCCCATCATGGATTCTCAGGGCTACATATAAATTTTAAATCCATATTTTAATTTGCACCTCAGTTGTTGGCATTAATAAATAATAAAACTTTTGATTTACATAATGAGGTGAGAGAACAGCCTCATTCTATACATCATTTCTCAGCTTATTGAGTGAGACAGGCTTATACTCTCACAGATTGACAGGGTAGGTGCCAAAAGATCACTTCCCCTGGTTGGACAGCCCAGCAACTGCTGTCAGGCTTTGGCTACGGGGTCAGCCATTTAGGGCCAGGGTGAGGAGAAATTTCTTTGCGTTGTGAATCTTTGGAATTCTCTACCCCAGAGAGCTGTGAATTCTCGCTCATTCAGCACATTCAAGAGCGAGAGAGACAGATTTTTGCACAACAGGGGAATCGGGGAATATAGCAGGAAAAAGTGGAGCCATGATCTAATTGAATGGGAGAGCAGACTCAAGGGGCCGAATGGCCTACTTCAGTTATTACCTGTCTTCAAACCCACAAATTTAAAATACAAAGTCAGAACTGAGTAGACAGAGTTTCAAGGACAGCTGACTGCAAACATCAGCAAGGAATCCAATGAAGATTCTCACATACCATCCTCATAGAAAAACCTTGTTCCCTTGGATGCAGTCTAAGGAATGAGGCTTAAATGCGAACTGTAAAATAGTGGGAAATATAAATATGGGGGAGGTATACGTGACAACTGGAATTGGTCAGATTTCTCAGAGTTGATATCAATCATGAAAAGCTTTACAGTAGATCTGATTGTAATAACCAGACCAGAAGGCAACTCTAAGGCATTCTCTCCCCCCCAACGATCAAGGTCAATGCTGCTCTTTACCCACTATCACTTGGACTTTCCAACAAGTGTCAGTTGCAAGTAACTTATCCAATTTTCCTTTATCTAGCCAAGCTGTCAATTCTACCATTCCCACTGCTGCCCAGGTTTAATCAGGTGGAATGATCCAGATCCACCTGTTCCAATATCACAGTCAGAATATCTATCCATTTACCAATTAGATAGTTGGTACCGCCCCATTCCCCCCCCCCCCCCCCCCCCCAACAATGTTGGTAGCATTGAAAGTTTAGTGAAAGACTATTTCAGCAGGAGACAGTGACTGAGTGGTATTGTCACTGGGCTAGCAATCCAGAGGCCCCGGTTAATGCTCTGGGAACATGGATTCAAATCCTATGAAAGCCGGTGGAATTTAATTTATAAAATCAATAAACCTGGAACTGAAAGCTGCTCTTGAGGAATGGTGTAAGAAGTCTAACAACACCAGGTTAAAGTCCAACAGGTTTATTTGGTAGCAAAAGGCTTTTGCTACCAAATAAACCTGTTAAACATAAGAACATAAGAAATAGGGGCAGGAGTAGGCCATCTAGCCCCTCGAGCCTGCCCCGCCATTCAATAAGATCATGGCTGATCTGAAGTGGATCAGTTCCACTTACCCACCTGATCCCTATAACCCCTAATTCCCTTACCGATCAGGAATCCATCTATCCGTGATTTAAACATATTCAATGAGGTAGCCTCCACCACTTCAGTGGGCAGAGAATTCCAGAGATTCACCACCCTCTGAGAGAAGAAGTTCCTCCTCAACTCTGTCCTAAACTGACCCCCCTTTATTTTGAGGCTGTGCCCTCTAGTTCTAGTTTCCTTTCTAAGTGGAACGAATCTCTCCACCTCTACCCTATCCAGCCCCTTCATTATCTTATAGGTCTCTATAAGATCCCCCCTCAGCCTTCTAAATTCCAACGAATACAAACCCAATCTGCTCAGTCTCTCCTCATAATCAACACCCCTCGTCTCTGGTATCAACCTGGTGAATCTTCTCTGCACTCCCTCCAAGGCCAATATATCCTTCCGCAAATAAGGGGACCAATACTGCACACAGTATTCCAGCTGCGGCCTCACCAATGCCCTGTACAGATGCAGCAAGACATCTCCGCTTTTATATTCTATCCCCCTTACGATATAGGCCAACATCCCATTTGCCTTCTTGATCACCTGTTGCACCTGTAGACTGGGTTTTTGCGTCTCATGCACAAGGAACCCCAGGTCCCTTTTCACAGTAGCATGTTGTAATTTTTTCCATTTAAATAATAATCCAATTTGCTATTATTTCTTCCAAAGTGAATAAACTCGCATTTGTTAACGTTATACTCCATCTGCCAGATCCTCGCCCACTCACTCAGCCTGTCCAAATCTCTGTTGGACTTTAACCTGGTGTTGTTAGACTTCTTACTGTGTTTACCCCAGTCCAACGCCGGCATCGCCACATCTTGAGGAATGGTGACCATGGAACTATTTTGTTATAAAAACTCATTTGATTCATTCGTGTTCTTTCGCAAAGTTAAATCTGCCGCCCTTACTTGGACTGGCCTACATTTGACTCCAGAGCTATAGCAATATAGTCAACTCCGAAATGACCTAGCAAGGTACCCAGTTCAAGGGCAGTTAGGGATAGGAATAAATGCTAACCCTACCAGTGACACTCGCATCCCTGAAAGAATTTGAAAATCCCAATGGATTTATGTTCTCCACTAGGTAAAATTTATCATTCATAATTTCAGTTTGGAATTCAGGAGAAACTTTACTCGGAGTGGTTAGTGAGGGATTCACTGCCACATAGAGCACTGGAGGTAAATAACAGGGAAGTGTACAAGGAGAAATCAGGTGGATTGGGACATAATGGGAGCAGGCTGGTGTAGAGCATAAACACTAGCATAGACTAGTTGGGCCCCATTTGAGCTTAAAAAACCAAGTAGCAAAAAATAAGTGCAGGTTTTGAGGATGAGGCAGAACTTGCTTTGGGCGATGCAACTGCCAAAGATGGATGTGCGAGATATACGGTGGTGTTTGTAAAACAACACACCTGTTTGTGTAGTGTGGCCAGTATTAAACCAACTCACAAAGGAATCCCAGAATTGGAAACCAAGTGGGCAGGTCAGTGGCCTGAACTCCAATTTACCTGCCATCTCATAAACAATGCCCATATTTGTTCAACCCAGCAGTCTCTGATGCTCAGTCTTTGCCTCAGCCACTGCAGCATTTAGAAATATTACAGGTCAAGGTGGCATCTGTAAGAATCCGTTTCAAAATTTGCAAAGTTAATTTATTGGTGTTACAAGTAGGCTTGCATTAACACCGCAATGAAGTTACTGTGAAAATCCCCTAGTCGCCACACTCCAGTGCCTGTTCGGGTACACTGATTGAGAATTTAGCATGGCCAATGCATGTTTGTCAGACAATGGGAGGAAGCCAGAGCACCCAGGGAAAACCCACGCAGACATGGGGAGAACATGCAAACTCCACACAGACAGTGACCCAAGCTGGGAACCGAATCCAGGTCCCTGACGCTGTCAGGCAGCAATGCGAATCACTGTGCCGCCATGCCACCCTTAAGCATACTACACTTAGAATGTCAGTCCCAACCCCATCCCCCCCGCCCCCCCAACCCCCAAAGCAAAAGCCGCTTTTGAATGCTCGTGTGTTACTAGGTAGATGTCAGAGGTTAATTCTTCCCTGGCCAGAAATGTTAAGTTACCAGCCTATAATTATCCAGATTACTCGGTCACCTTTAAGGATGCGAATTGGCTAATCTTCAGCTCGGCTGCACACATCCACACTCAATGCAACTAATGGGGGCATTTATCTGCTCTCTCATCCCCTCAGTATCCAAGGATCCATCACAGAACTTGAATTCACTTAATGGCTATGACCAAAATTAATTGTATGTGGAGGTGTCAAATGTTACAGGATTTGGGGAGGGAGAGGGGCAAGGGGGAATTACAATTCACCTAAAAAGGCATTCACTTCTGAGTTTTGTGCTGATCGTACCTGACATCCACTGTAGCCCTGGTACTCATTAATCACCATGCCACTCTGACAATGTAAAACATCTTTCAACACTAAAAACCCTCGCATTGGAGGGAAGCAAAAATAATGCAGGCAGCATGCCAATGAGGGAGATATTCGACACGGGAAACGGAGTAAAGCTCAGCTCAAGAGTGCATTAAAAAAGGGGAAAGTGGGAAGGAGAGGGGGGAATTCCCGAGACAGGGGCTACTAAGACGAGGGCAGGAGACGTAGAGGTGACAAAGTGAAATTACTGCGTAATTCTGCACTTGCTCCAATTGACAACAGGAACAGGAGGGGGAGGGGGAGGGAGGAGGGGGAGAGAATGACAGGTCCCACCCCCAGCAGTGCGCTATTCACACATGCTTCTTGTGCTGAATAGGAAAAGCACCCAAAATAACCACTTCTGCAACCCGATCATCTGAGACAAGTCTCTCTCTGCGGAATAAGTTCTGTTAAAAATAAATATGGGTTCAGGACCACCCAAGCCTTACCACATCTCCACCACAGTCTACTCAAGGTAGGCATTATATTCAATTTAAACTTCCTCTTCATACAGTCCAATTTGGGGGTACCTCTAATTTAGAATTTGTCTCTCCCCACCCTGACAATAATACAAATCAAGTCTGTGCAATTCATAAACTTGATTACAAGTTTATCTGAAGACAGAATAAGCAGGCACACTTGGGTTGGAATTACAAGAATTAGTCTATGCTTCAAATTAGTCCCGTCCCTAGCAGCACAATACAGCAAAGCCACGGAGGTGTAGGGAGGGGTGAAATTCACTTCCACATCACCGCACAGTATATATTCTTCTTAAGGGCAGCACTGGCACCCTGGGAGCCCACTCTTTGAAAGGGAAAGTGGTGTCGTGGCAAGGTCACTGGGCTAGTAATCTAGACGCCCAGGCTAAAGCTCTGGGGCATGGGTTCAAATCCCACCATAGCAGCTGGAGTTTATATTCGACTAGTAAATTGGAATTGAAAGCCAGTCTCAGTAATGGTGACCATGAAACTATCTTTGATTGTTGTAAAAACCCACCTAGTTCACTAATGTCCCTTTAGGGAAGGAAATCTGCCGTCCTTACCCAGTCTGGCCTACATGTGACTCCAGATCACAGCAATGTGGTTGGCTCTTAATGCTCCCAGGGATGGGTAATAAATGCTGCCCAGCCAGTGACACCCACATCCCAGAAATGGCCTCGCAAGTCACTCAGTTCAAGAGCAATGAGGGATGGGTAACTAATGCTGGCCTTGTCAGCAACACCCACATCCCACAAAAGACATTTGAGAGATTTTCCTCACTTCAGAATACCTACACCAAGAACACAACTAATCTCACTTTGCAATTGTGCCCAGCATTTAGCAGCCACACCCAGAACCTCATCACAACAGAAAACACATCCAGCCACAAACAGCTAATCGAAACATAGATCAGATATAGCGGCATAAAATTGGCACGTACGGAGTTAAATGCTTATTAAACTGTCTAAAGTAGCCAGACTGCTTAATAAGTTATAAACAGTACCTAAGTCATTGACTTCTGTGGTGATGTCCAAAGACTGGGCCAACATCCCCTGTAATTGTTTGGGGAGTGCATGGATTTAAGTGTGGGTCACTTTAAATCTTTTTTTGCACAGTTGTACGCACACAATGATTTAAGGGACCTGGTTTGTATAGGGACCTGGTGCAGTAAAGGGAACATTGATGGATGTCAATTAACTGGTACAAGTGTGTGCTCCAGCCATTGGGACAGGGGCGCTGGCGGGAGAGAGGCCCTCCCCAGCCATTGGGATGGGGTGCCAGTTTCCTTCCTGTAACGCTATTATTCTGCCAGCAATGAATGCTGCCAATCCCCGTAAATCGGTGTCCTCTGGTTCTCAAGTCTTTGGGCCAATGGGTACAATTTCTCTCCATCTATTCTATTCAGAAGCATGATTTTTTTTTTTTAAAAAAGGATCAAATTCCCTCTTCGAGAGAAACCCCAGCTTCTCCCGTCCACCACACAATGATCGAGTTACAGAAGTTTAAAGTGACCTTTGTGGCAACAATTGTGTTATATTGTCCAGTGATTAAATCGGGGGAGCCTCCCACCATGAAAGAGTTTCCAAGGAAAAGTAGATGGCACAAACAGCGTGGCAAAGCCAACTCACACCCATATAGAAACAGCAAGGCTGGCACCTCAACCACCTCATTTCAACGCAACAGTAATTTTACGCTGGTTAATATTCCAGTCAGTAGCTGCCGCTTTGATGGAGACACCTCTTTGAACACAGTTTACTCGAGTGGCTAACCTTTCAAATTGTCACTTTTTGTTTCTGCAGGACTTTATCAAAGTGCTGTTGACACTTCCTCAATGGATGGAAGTAAGTCATTTCAAATACAGGCAATTCAAAGAGGAGGCAAGGACATTTACACATCTGAGCAAAAAGCAAAATCATACTGAAGAGAAATTATCACTTCAAGGGCGATTGGAAAAAGGATTCCGCTTCAAGAATCAATTTCCCCATTGCGGAAGCCTGGCAATCTTTCATATGTGGAGATGCCGGCATTGGACTGGGGTAAACACAGTAAGGAGTCTAACAACACCAGGTTAAAGTCCAACAGGTTTATTTGGTAGCATTGGACTTTAACCTGGTGTTGTTAGACTCCTTACAATCTTTCATATTCCAGCCGTTCTCACTAATCTCATGGCTTGTCCTGATCAGATACCGGGATCAGTAATTAACCCCCCACCCCTCCAAGCTGCTGGGAGACATCAAGGGCCAATCACAACACCATCATTTCTACGGCCGCGTACAAAGCACTTTCGGCAACTTCATCCTCACTGCCCTATCCTCCCCCAATGCTTGGCAACCATGATCTGAAGCTTGTACAGCTTCCATTATTGATGGTTTACAATTAGAGGGTAGGTTATTTGTAAACCACGTGACATTTTACCCAGTGGTCCCCAGCTTGGCACAGTGACAGTAGTTGACACTGCTGCCTCAGCGCCAGGGACCCAGGTTCGATTCCAGCCTCGGGTCACTGTCTGTGTGAAATTTACACGTTTTCCCCGTGTCTGTGTGGGTTTCCTCCAGGTGCTCCGGTTTCCTCCCACATTCCAAAGATGTGCAGGTTAGGTGGATTGGCCATGGAAAATTACCCCTCAGTGTCTCAGGATGGGTAGGTTAGAGGGACTAGTGGGATAAATACGTACAGCTATGGGGATAGGGCCTGGGTGGGGTGCTCTGTCAGAGAGCCAGTGCAAACTCGATGGGCCGAACGGTCTCCTTCTTCACTGCAGGGATTCTATTCTATGCTATCCATCGAGGTCCTGGGATTGTCAGCCATGCACATTTGGTAGTTCTGGTGACTGAGCCCCAACTTGTGGGTTCAATTCTCACTGCAAGAATATATAATGCAATTTACAGGGTGCTGGAATGCTACACTGCCAAAGGTACTGTCTTTCAAGTGAGATGTTAAACTGAGGCCTTATCTGTCTCTTAGGTAGGCACAAAAGATCCTACACTCAGGTCCCTCTGCTCCTGCTCGTCCTTTTATGTCGCAGTGTCTCTATCAAAATGAAGCACTGCACATTCCTCCGCATTAAACTTCATCTGCCATCCGTCTGCTCATTCCACCAATCTGTGTATGCCCTTTCAAAGTTCCTCCTCTCAGTTCACAATGCTTCCAAGTTTCATATCAACTGCAAGTTATGCCCTGTACGCCAAGGTCCAGGTCATTAATATGCATCAGGAAAAGCAAAGGTCCCAACCCCCGGGGAACCCCCCTACAAATCTTCCTCCAGCCCAGAAAATGTTAATTAGCCACAGCTCGGTTTCCTATCACTCAACCTGTTTCAATACCATATTGCTACTGTCTCTTTTATGCTATAAGCTACAACCTTGCTCACAAGACTGCTGTGTGGCACCATAATCAAATGTCTTTTGGAAATCCATGTATATCATATCAACAGCATTACCCTCAACAACCCTCTGGTACCTCTTCAAAAATAACTCCCAACAAAACACAATTTGCCTATAATAAATCCATGCTGGGTTTCTTTAATTAACCTACATTTGTCCATGTGTCATTGTATCCCAAAATTGTTTCTAGAAACTTCACCACCACTGAAATTAAACTGACTGGCCTGTAGTTACTGGGATTAGCTTGTTGTTAGAGCAAGGGTGCGACACTTGCAATTCTCCAGCCCTCTGGCACCGCCCGAATCTCAGGAAGATTGAAAAATGATGGCCAGTGCCTCCAGTTTCCACCCTCACTTCCCTCAGTATCCTTAGAGCCAGGTGCCAGTGCTTATCAACCTCAAGTAGCAGCAGCTTATCCAATATCTACTTGTTAATTTTACACTAAGGTTAATGGTTAATGCTTTGACAAAGGGTCATCTGGACTCGAAACGTCAGCTCCTTTCTCTTCTTACAGATGCTGCCAGACCTGCTGAGATTTTCCAGTGTTCTCTCTTTTGGTTGTTAATTTTAAACCCTTCTGGAATTACCACTCTTTTTTTTAGTTTATTTGTGTCACAAATAGGCTTACATTAACACTGCAATGAAGTTGCTGTGAAAATCCCCCAGTCGCCACACTCCGGTGCCTGTGCGGGTACACTGAGGGAGAATTTAGCATGGGCAACACACCCAACCAGCACAGCTTTCATACTGTGGGAGGAAACCAGAGCAGACACGGAGAGAACGTGCAGACTCCACACAAACAGTGACCCAAGCCAGGAATCGAACCCTGGTGCTGTGAGGCAGCATTGCTAACCACTGTGCCATTCTCTTAGATCTGCCACCAGCAATCCTGGAGCACAATCTAAAAACCACATCCTGAGCTGGGCAAGACATCTGGAACAGTCAAGGCTGGTTCTAGCCATGGCATTCAAATTCCATCAGTACCACGTGTGTCGGTACAGTTGAGCATTCGCCCAAGTCTCTGATCACGGATATGACTCAAACAATTTGCATGTTAAATTAAGTTTTCTTGCTCTCCAGGCAAGAGATCAAGTCCAGGCACCCAGTGCCAACATCAAGCACAGACTGTTATAGCGTATGCCACACTTAACCCTGCCCCAAATATTCCTCATTCCCAACTAAGTGTGTGCCTTACTTCAGCTGTTGTGACTTTTCCTCATTCCCAACCATCCTATGTTCTGAATGCTGGCTAGAGCATAAATAGGGACTGTTGTGCATCATAACTTCCAGTTCATCGGGTAGTGGACGTTTGCCTATAATCAAGACAGCTCAAACTCAAGATTCTTATAGACAGCACATTCAACGGTTAAACTTCACCAGCTGTCACTAACCACTGCCAAAACATAGCCATAGGAAGGCCCCAGTAACTTCATTGCTTACTGACCATCTTCTAGAACACCTGACATACAAGGATCTCAAATAGAGTTTCTTGTTGCTTTCTCCTTTCCAAACTGTCCGGCAGCACCACCCTGAGCTTGGAGCCCACGTGTTTTGTCCAGCAAATCAACAAGACCCACCACATATTCCCTTAATCCATGCCCAATAAACCTCGGACTTTTATGCACTTACTCTTCCTGTCCGCTAATAGCAGCCAGCATGGCAACTGGTTCACCTCCATTCCTTCCCAGTCTCAATGCCATTTCCTATCTCTTCAGTTACTCTCCAAAAACGACAATATTGATCCAAAAGCCCTGGTGTCTGCATCAGACCCTGCAACAAGTCCAATTCGCCAGTCAACCCTGGCTGCCATTTAAAATTCAGCGTTTGGAAACAGCACAAGCTCCTGCCTTCCATTTTCAACCTTTCAGTCTGATGATATTGACCTCCCAAACTGTGACACCTCCTTCACCCAACATTAGCAGCTCAGGGCTTGGTGACCAAAGTTGTACTCTGGAACCCCACCCCCCCCTTCCCGAAACACACCCTCCTTGGGTTCAGCATTTTTGTTATTCTCCTCTCCCACCAAAACCCATCACCGTGTGATGCCTTCTTTCACTGAAGGCCTGTAACCCACAGAAACAACCAGTGAACTTCCAAAATACCCTTTCACAACAGCGAGAGAAATGAACATTGCTAGTTCGCCACACATGAAATATTTCTATACCGCTGCTAAAAAGATGCCCCTCCCCCCTCAAAATAAAACTGGTTTCAACTCCCCATATGCAGAAAATAAACAGAAGTTGGAATGCAATTGCATATAAACAGAGAATGCCAGCCATGCTTATCCTGTCCTCTTGCATTCGCTCACTCACACACACTCCCTACACCCAGCCAGCCGTTCCGATGCTTGTTCTAATCTAAAGTCACCCCAGGTTGGGAACATTAAAATGTCACAATGAAGTCGTGTTTGCACAGAAACAAGGTTGACTTATTTTGGGAGCGGCACCAGCAACACAGAACTGATAAGAAAAGGGCATCAGAAAGGTAGCCCATTTTAAGATGGAACACCATCAGTAGTTACAGCAGTGATTTCAACACCAAGCAAGGGTCAAGATCCTTTGGAGGTTACTTCAGATTCAACCAAATGCCCACTTGTAATAACAAAATCAAACCAGACAAACTTGTGCAATGAAACATTTCAAAAAACGACTGAAGAGGATATTACAAATCTTAGCTGAGGCTGAAGCTGTGATTTCCAATCCAATGTTTCCACCCACAATATTGTTATTTCAAATATTTTCTTTTTTGGCTAAAATGGTTTCAAAAAAGAAAAAAGTTACACCATCTCCAGATGACCCTTAACGCTACTTGTCACTGCATCCCTGATCATTTGAAGTCATTCTTGCACTTTGAAAGAAAAGGCTAAAGCTGAAATCAAAGCAAATTACAATAGGTGCAGAGTAATGTCTGCAACAAGTCTCTCGGTGTCACAAAGTGCAGATCAGGACACAGGCAGCGTGACTGACATGCCCTGTGCCAGAAAACACATGGCCCAATCAGTGACTGACTTGAATGTGGAATTGGGAATCTCACACATACAACTGAGAGGCAACACAGAGAGACAAGACTTTAACGCACTGTCTGTCTGTGTGCATGTGTCTGAGTGTGAGAGCGCGAGTGCGTGTCCGAGTGTGAGAGCGCGAGTGCGTGTCCGAGTGTGAGAGCGCGAGTGCGTGTCCGAGTGTGAGAGCGCGAGTGCGTGTCCGAGTGTGAGAGCGCGAGTGCGTGTCCGAGTGTGAGAGCGCGAGTGCGTGTCCGAGTGTGAGAGCGCGTGTGCGTGTCCGAGTGTGAGAGCGCGAGTGCGTGTCCGAGTGTGAGAGCGCGAGTGCGTGTCCGAGTGTGAGAGCGCGAGTGCGTGTCCGAGTGTGAGAGCGCGAGTGCGTGTCCGAGTGTGAGAGCGCGAGTGCGTGTCCGAGTGTGAGAGCGCGAGTGCGTGTCCGAGTGTGAGAGCGCGAGTGCGTGTCCGAGTGTGAGAGCGCGAGTGCGTGTCCGAGTGTGAGAGCGCGAGTGCGTGTCCGAGTGTGAGAGCGCGAGTGCGTGTCCGAGTGTGAGAGCGCGAGTGCGTGTCCGAGTGTGAGAGCGCGAGTGCGTGTCCGAGTGTGAGAGCGCGAGTGCGTGTCCGGGTGTGAGAGCGCGAGTGCGTGTCCGGGTGTGAGAGCGCGAGTGCGTGTCCGGGTGTGAGAGCGCGAGTGCGTGTCCGAGTGTGAGAGCGCGAGTGCGTGTCCGAGTGTGAGAGCGCGAGTGCGTGTCCGAGTGTGAGAGCGCGAGTGCGTGTCCGAGTGTGAGAGCGCGAGTGCGTGTCCGAGTGTGAGAGCGCGAGTGCGTGTCCGAGTGTGAGAGCGCGAGTGCGTGTCCGAGTGTGAGAGCGCGAGTGCGTGTCCGAGTGTGAGAGCGCGAGTGCGTGTCCGAGTGTGAGAGCGCGAGTGCGTGTCCGAGTGTGAGAGCGCGAGTGCGTGTCCGAGTGTGAGAGCGCGAGTGCGTGTCCGAGTGTGAGAGCGCGAGTGCGTGTCCGAGTGTGAGAGCGCGAGTGCGTGTCCGAGTGTGAGAGCGCGAGTGCGTGTCCGAGTGTGAGAGCGCGAGTGCGTGTCCGAGTGTGAGAGCGCGAGTGCGTGTCCGAGTGTGAGAGCGCGAGTGCGTGTCCGAGTGTGAGAGCGCGAGTGCGTGTCCGAGTGTGAGAGCGCGAGTGCGTGTCCGAGTGTGAGAGCGCGAGTGCGTGTCCGAGTGTGAGAGCGCGAGTGCGTGTCCGAGTGTGAGAGCGCGAGTGCGTGTCCGAGTGTGAGAGCGCGAGTGCGTGTCCGAGTGTGAGAGCGCGAGTGCGTGTCCGAGTGTGAGAGCGCGAGTGCGTGTCCGAGTGTGAGAGCGCGAGTGCGTGTCCGAGTGTGAGAGCGCGAGTGCGTGTCCGAGTGTGAGAGCGCGAGTGCGTGTCCGAGTGTGAGAGCGCGAGTGCGTGTCCGAGTGTGAGAGCGCGAGTGCGTGTCCGAGTGTGACAGCGCGAGTGCGTGTCCGAGTGTGACAGCGCGAGTGCGTGTCCGAGTGTGAGAGCGCGAGTGCGTGTCCGAGTGTGAGAGCGCGAGTGCGTGTCCGAGTGTGAGAGCGCGAGTCCGTGTCCGAGTGTGAGAGAGCGAGTGCGTGTCCGAGTGTGAGAGCGAGTGCGTGTCCGAGTGTGAGAGCGAGTGCGTGTCCGAGTGTGAGAGCGAGTGCGTGCATCTGAGTGTGAGTGCGTGCATCTGAGTGTGAGTGCGTGCATCTGAGTGTGAGTGCGTGCATCTGAGTGTGAGTGCGTGCATCTGAGTGTGAGTGCGTGCATCTGAGTGTGAGTGCGTGCATCTGAGTGTGAGTGCGTGCATCTGAGTGTGAGTGCGTGCATCTGAGTGTGAGTGCGTGCATCTGAGTGTGAGTGCGTGCATCTGAGTGTGAGTGCGTGCGGGCATCTGAGTGTGAGAGCGAGTGCGTGTCCGAGTGTGAGAGCGAGTGCGTGCATCTGAGTGTGAGTGCGTGCATCTGAGTGTGAGTGCGGCGTGCATCTGAGTGTGAGTGCGTGCGTGCATCTGAGTGTGAGTGCGTGCGTGCACCTGAGTGTGAGTGCGTGCGTGCACCTGAGTGTGAGTGTGTGCACCTGAGTGTGAGTGCGTGCATCTGAGTGTGAGTGCGTGCATCTGAGTGTGAGTGCGTGCATGCATCTGAGTGTGTGCGCGTGCATGCATCTGAGTGTGTGCGTGTGTCAGGGTAAGTGCATGTGTGTCAGTGTCTGAGTGAGTGCGTGTCAGTGAGGGTCTCGAGTGCATGTGTCAGCGTGTCTTAGTGAGTGAGTGTGCGTATCCGAGTGTGAGTGCTTGTCCGCATCCGAGTGTGAGTGCTTGTCCGCATCCGAGTGTGAGTGCTTGTCCGCATCCGAGTGTGAGTGCTTGTCCGCAACCGAGTGCGAGTGAGTGCGCGCATCCGAGTGCGAGTGAGTGCGCGCATCCGAGTGCGAGTGCTTGTCCGCATCCGAGTGAGTGCGCGCGTGCGAGTGCTTGTCCGCATCCGAGTGCGAGTGAGTGCGCGCATCCGAGTGCGCGCATCCGAGTGCGAGTGAGTGCTTGTCCGCATCCGAGTGCGAGTGAGTGCGCGCATCCGAGTGCGAGTGCTTGCGCGCATCCGAGTGCGAGTGAGTGCGCGCATCCGAGTGCGAGTGAGTGCGCGCATCCGAGTGCGAGTGAGTGCGCGCATCCGAGTGCGAGCGAGTGCGCGCATCCGAGTGCGAGTGAGTGCGCGCATCCGAGTGCGAGCGAGTGCGCGCATCCGAGTGCGAGCGAGTGCGCGCATCCGAGTGCGAGCGAGTGCGCGCATCCGAATGCGAGCGAGTGCGCGCATCCGAGTGCGCGCATCCGAGTGCGAGTGAGTGCGCGCATCCGAGTGCGAGTGAGTGCGCGCATCCGAGTGCGAGTGAGTGCGCGCATCCGAGTGCGAGTGAGTGCGCGCATCCGAGTGCGAGTGAGTGCGTGCATCCGAGTGCGAGTGAGTGCGCGCATCCGAGTGCGAGTGAGTGCGCGCATCTGAGTGCGAGTGCATGCGTGCATCCGAGTGTGAGTGCGCATCTGATTGTGAGTGGGCGTGCATCTGAATGTGTGCATGTGTCAGTGTAAGTGCGTGTGTCAGTGTGTCTGTGTGTACACATCTGTGTGTGTGTGTACATCTGAGTGTGAGGGCATGTGTCAGTGTCTGAGTGCGTGTCAGTGTGTGCATCTGAGTGAGTGCGTAAATCCGAGTGTGTCAGTATGTGAGTGCACATGTCAGTGTGCGTGAGTATCTGAGTGTGAGTATGTGAGTGAGTGTGTCAGTATGAGTGAGAGTGCATGTGACTGTGGTTGAGAGGTTCTATAATCTGCCCAGTAACAGCAGTCAGTGAAATACAAACTCTACGAGGGAGACAGGCGGTTATTTTTGAGACACCGTCCAGTCAGAGTGAAGCCAATCTCAGAGTTGATCTTTTCTGTGTGAAGCTGCGAGCTCTGACCTTCCCGCAATGATGTTAGAGACTGGGTTTGTTCTCTCTCTATTCCTGTCAGCATTGAGCCGCCTCTCCCCCCGCGCGCTCTGACAGCCTCCACCCCACCCCCGCCCCCCCCCCCGGTGAAGGTGAACAGCGGCCGCCCAGTGACCTCCACCGCCGGCCCGGATAGTGTCGGTGCAGCCAGGCGGCCCAGCCTCCCTCCAAGCCCGGCCTCAAGGCCGCCGCTTCTCCCGCAGCCCGGCTCCCCGCCGCTCCGCCCGACCTTGGGCTCAGCCGTGTCGCGGGTCACTGGGGGGAGGGAGCGGGACAGCCCGGCCTGCGGGCGGCTCTCCGGGTTCCAGTGAGGGGGGGGGGGAAGCCGCAGTGAGAGGGAGGGGAGCGGGTTAAATTGGATCCCCCCTCCTCTCCACAAGGGGCAGCAGCTACAGGCCGGTAGGTCTCAAACAGGAGCACCAGCTGAAACACTCACTCGGGGACGCCGGCTTCGGTGGGTGTGTGAGGGGGGCGGCAGGCCGCTGCTCAGGCCCGAGGCGGCAGTGTCCGTGTCCAGGCCGCTCCGTCCGCAAGCTCCCGGCGCCGCCACACGTGTTCCCAACGCTCACCGCGCGCACGCCAGCTCCCGCGAGAACCCCGCCTCAGGCCCCACCCCGCGAGATCTCAGCGCCAAGCCCCGCCCACCGAGCCCCCTTCATCACGCCGCGCTCCTCCAGCCCCGCCCACTGTCGCTAGCCCCGCCCACCGCCCGCTGAGCCCCCTTCAGGGCTCTTCCAGCCCGGCCCACTGTCGCCTGCCCCCGCCCATCACGTCCAGCCCCGCCCATCACTTCCAGCCCCGCCCACTGTCGTCAGCTCCGCCCACCGCCGGCTGAGCCCCCATCATCACGCCGCGCTCCTCCAGCCCCGCCCACTGTCGCCAACTCCGCCCACCGTCGCCAACTCCGCCCACCATGTCCAGCCCTGCCCAACACCTCCCGAGAGCTCTACGTAGCCCCGCCCATCCGACCCCAGCCCCGCCCACCACCTCCAGCCATGCCCACGGTGCTGCTCTCCTGGGCCACACTCAGTGTCTTAGGCTCCTCCCCCCAGAGCCCGGGCACCGCCCTCTGCCCCGCCCACCGCCCTCTGCACCGCCCTCTGCCCCGCCCACCACGCTACTCTCCTCAGGCCCCGCCCATCTGCTCCAGCCCTTTGATTTGATTTATTATTGTCACATGTATTAACATACAGTGAAAAGTATTGTTTCTTGAGCGCCATACAGACAAAGCATACCGTTCATAGAGAAGGAAATGAGAGAGTGCAGAATGTAGTGTTACAGTCATAGCTAGGGTGTAGAGAAAGATCAACTTAATGCAAGGTAAGTCCATTCAAAAGTCTGACAGCAGCAGGGAAGAAGCTGTTCTCGAGTCGGTTGATACATGACCTCAAACTTTTGTATCTTTTTCCCGACGGAAGAAGGTGGAAGAGAGAATATCCGGGGTGCGTGGGGTCCTTAATTATGCTGGCTGCTTTGCCGAGGCAGCGGGAAGTGTCGACAGAGCCAATGGATGGGAGGCTGGTTTGCGCGATGGATTGGGCTACATTCATGACCTTTTGTAGTTCCTTGCGGTCTTGGGCAGAGCAGGAGCCGTACAAGCTGTGATACAACCAGAAAGAATGCTTTCTATGGTGCATCTGTAAAAGTTGGTGAGAGTCATAGCTGACATGCCGAATTTCCTTAGTCTTCTGAGAAAGTAGAGTCGTTGGTGGGCTTTCTTAACCATAGTGTCGGCATGGGAGGACCAGGACAGGCTGTTGGTGATCTGGACACCTAAAAACCTAAAGCTCTCGACCATTTCTACTTTGTTCCCTTTGATGTAGACAGGGGCATGTTCTCCTTTACGCTTCCTGAAGTCGATGACAATCTCCTTTGTTTTGTTGACATTGAGGGAGAGATTATTGTTGCCGCACCGGTTCACCAGATTATCTATCTCATTCCTGCACTCTGTCTCGTCATTGTTTGAGATCTGACCCACTACAATGGTGTCGTCAGCAAACTTGAAAATCGAATTGGAGGGGAATTTGGCCACACAGTCATAGGTGTTTAAAGAGTATAGTAGTGGGCTGAGAACACAGCCTTGTGGGGCACCGGTGTTAAGGATGATCGTGGAGGAGATGTTGTTGCCTATCCTCACTGATTGTGGTCTGTGAGTTAGGAAGTTCAGGATCCAGTCACAGAGGGACTGGATCCTGACTGCCCCTCTACCCAGGCCCTGCCCTCTCAGCCTGGGCCCCACCCAGTCTGCCCTCCTGCCCTTCCCCCTTCTGCCCCACCATCTTCTGCCCCAGGCCCACCATACCCCCTTCAACCCTGCCCCTTCTGGCCCAGGTCCTGCCCTCTCAGCCCGGGCCCTGTTCCTCCAGCTCTGCCCCAGGCCCTGCCCCCTATGCCCCAGGGCCCACCCCATCAGCAGGTGTCCTCTCCCACTGGGCTGAGCTTCCTCACCTGGGGCAGAGTTGCTGCTTCACTCAAGGTGTCTGTTATTGTTCCTAACTGGACAAGTGGACCCCGAAACCCCCTGCACAATCTATCAACATCAGTTTGAAATCACATCTTAAAGGAGCAATGATTGCGGTCAATATATTCATTAAAAAGATGGTTTCGGAGCGAGGCGGCTTCTTGCGAGCTGTCCCCAGCACACCTTCAAAATCTATCCTTTACTCTTGTGGTCCAAAAATATTGGCTGTAAATTGAGAGAGGGGAGTGTGCATTGGTGTCCTTGTGCACCAGTCGCTGAAGGTAAGCATGCAGGTGCAGCAGGCGGTAAAGAAGGCTAATGGCATGTTGGCCTACTTTGCGAGAGGTTTCGAGTACAGGAGCAGGGATGAGTTGTTGCAATTATACAGGGCCTTGGTGAGGCCACACCTAGAATATTGTGTGCAGTTTTGGTCTCCTTTTCTGAGATAGGATGTTCTTGCCCTCGAGGGAGCGCAGCAAAGGTTTACCAGGCTGATTCCGGGGATGGCGGGACTGATGTATGAGGAGAGATTGACTGGGTTGGGATTGTTTTCACTGGAGTTCAGATGAATGAGGGGGGATCTCATAGAGACTTATAAAATTCTAACAGGACTAGACAGGGTAGATGCAGGGAGGATGTTCCCGATGGTGGGGGAGTCCAGAACCAGGGGTCACAGTCTGAGGATTCAGGGTCGACCATTGAGGACGGAGTTGCGGAGACATTTCTTCACCCAAAGAGTGGTGAGTCTGTGGAATTCATTACCACAGGAAGTAGTTGATGTCAAAACATTGAATGTATTCAAGAGACGGCTGGATATAGCACTTGGGGCGAATGGGATCAAAGGTTATGGGGAAAAAGCAGGATTAGGCCATTGAGTTGGATGATCAACCATGATTGTAGTGAATGGCAGAGTAGGCTCAAAGGGCCGAATGGCCTCCTCCTGTTCCTATCTTCTATGTCTATGCCTATGTCTACTTGGAGACATAGGGTCTAGCATGAAGGAGGAACTGAAGAAAATCCTTACTAGTCAGGAAATTGTATTGGGCTAATTGCTGGGATTAAAATCCGATAAATCCCCAGGGCATGATGCTCTGTATCCCAGAGTGCTCAAGGAAGTGGTCCTAGAAATAGTCGATTCCTTGGAGATCATTTTCCAGCATTCTATAGACTCTGGAAGAGTTCCAGTGGATTGGAGGGTAGCTAATGTAACCCCACTTTATAAAAAAGAAGGGAGAGAGAAAGTGGGGAATTATAACCTGACATCGGTGATGGGGAAAATGCTGGAGTTAATTACTAACGATGTAATAACTGAGCATTTGGAAAGAGGTGACAGGATTGATCCAAGTCAGCATGGACTCACTAAAGGGAAATTGTGCTTGACAAATCTTCTGGAACTTTTTGAGGATTTGACCAGTAGAGTGGACAAGGGTGAACCAGTGGATGTTGTGTATCTGGACTTTCAAAATGCTTTTGACAAGGTCCCACACAAGAGATTGGTGAGCAAAATTAAAGCTCATGGTATTTGGGGGGGGGGGGGGGGTAATGTATTGATGTGGATAGAGAACTGGTTGGCAGACAGGAAGCAGAGGGTGGGCATAAACAGATCCTTTTCAGAGTTACAGGCAATACCTAGTGGGGTACTGCAGTGTTCAGTGCTGGGACCCCAGCTATTCACAATATACATTAATGATTTGGACAAAGGCATTGAATGCAGTATCTCCAAATTTGCAGATGACATTAAGCTGGATGGCAGTGTGTGCTGTGGGGAGGATGCTAAGAGGCTGCAGGGTGACTTGGACAGGCTGGCTGAGTGGGCAAACACTTGGCAAATACAATATAATGTGGATAAATGTGAGGTTATCCACTTTGGTGGCAAAAATAGGAAGGGGGATTATTGTCTGAAAGGTGGCAGTTTAGGAAAAGGGGAAGTGCAACATGGCCTGGGTGTCATGGTGGAACAATCACTGAAGGTTGGCGTGCAGGTACAGTAGGCGGTGAGGAAAGCCAATGGCATGTTGGCCTTCATAACAAGAGGATTTGAGTATAGGAGTAAGGATGTCTTGCTGCAGTTACACTGGGCCTTGGTGAGGCCACACCTTGAGTATTGTGTGTAGTTTTGGTCTCCTAATCTGAGGAAGGACATTCTTGCTATTGAGGGAGTCCAGTGAAGGTTCGCCAGACTGATTCCCGGAACGGCAGGACTGACATATGAAGAGAGACTGGATCGACTGAGCTCGCACTCACTGGAATTTAGAAGAATAAGAGGGAATCTCATAGAAACATATAAAATCCTGATGGGACTGGACAGGCTAGATGTGGGAAGAATGTTCCCTATGTTTGGGAAGTCCAGAACTAGCGGTCACAGTCTAAGAATAAGGGGTAAACCATTCAGGACTGAGATGAGGAAGAACGTCTTCACTCAGAGAGTTGTGAACCTGTGGAATTCTCTACCACAGAAAGCTGTTGGGGGTCAGTTTGTTAGATATGATCAAGAGGGAGCTGGACATGGCCCTTGTGGCTAAAGGGATCAAGGGGTACGGAGAGAAAGCGGGAATGGGATACTGAAAGTGCATGATCAGCCATGATCGTATTGAAGCGTGGTGCAGTCTCAAAGGGCTGAATGGCCTACTGCTGCACCTATTTTCTATGTTTACACTACACTCTGCACCCTCTCCTTTCCTTCTCCCCTATATACTCTATGAACGGTATGTTTTGTCTGTATAGTGTGCAAAAAATAATACTTTTCACTGTATCCCAATACATGTGACAATGATAAATCAAATCAAACCAAGAATTAAATAAAATTCAGGTATGGAAACAACACATTCCTGATTTCCAATATTTTTGTTTTGTTTATTTATTATTGTCACAAGTAAGGCTTACATTAACACTGCAATGAAGTTACTGTGAAAATCCCCGAGTTGCCACACTACGGCGCCTGTTCGGGTACACTGAGGGAGAATTTAGCAACTAATGCACCTAATCTGCACATCTTTCGGACTGTGGGAGGAAACCGGAGCACCCGGAGGAAACCCACACAGACACGGGGAGAACGTGCAGACTCCGTACAGACAGTGACCCAAGCCGGGAATCGAACCCGGGTCCCTGGCACTGCAGTGCTAACCACTGTGCCACCGTGCCGCCCTTAGTCACCTTACTGGTTACATCAGTACAGAAACAGGCCATTCAACCCATTATGTCCAGGCCAGTGTTTCGCTGAGCCAGACCCTTCTCTCACACATCATCTAATCCTGTTGATTTATCCTTCTATTCCCTTTCTCTTCGTTTGCTTATCCAGTTTCTCCGTAACAGTCAACATTCCCATTCCGTATTCCTGTCTTTAACTGACAGGGTCGCTGGTTCTGGGTCTGGAGCTGATTTTTCAAACCTCTCCATGCACACGCATCCCGCACCGCCCCCCCACCAAACCACCCACCCACCCCTCCCCCCCACCAAACCACCCACCCACCCCTCCCCCCCACCAACCCAATCATCTACGTTTAAAATAAAAAGCAAAATATTGCAGATGCTGGAATCTGAAACAAAAACAGATGTCTGACAGCGTCTGTGGAGAGAGAATAGAGCCAACGTTTCAAGTCTGGATAACCCTTCATCAGGGCTTTTAAAGTAACTTGTTGACAGATAGTAATTTTTTTTTAGCAGGTCCTTTGGCCAACTTGTCCATGCCGCCCAGTTTTTGCCACAGAGGGCGGCACGGTGGCACAGTGGTTAGCGTTGCTGCCTCACAGCTTGGGTCACTGTCTGTGTGGAGTCTGCATGTTCTCCCTGTGTCTGCGTGGGTTTCCTCCCACAGTCCAAAGATGTGCGGGTTAGGTGGATCGGCCATGCTAAATTGCCCCTTATTGTCGGGGGGACTAGCTAGGGTAAATACATGGGGTTACGGGGATAGAGCCTGGGTGGGATTGTGGTCAGTACAGGCTCGATGGGCTGAATGACCTCCTTCTGCACTGTAGGATTCTATGATTCTAAGCTAGTCCCAATTGCCCGCGTTTGGCCCATATCCCTCTATACCCATCTTACCCATGTAACTGTCTAAATGCTTTTTAAAAGACAAAATTGTACCCACCTCTACTACTGGTATATATACTATTTCCTGGTGTACAAAATGAAAGGCAGTCATCTTTGGTTATAAAACACTCAGATCACTTCACTAGTCTAATTTACCCTGGGCGATTTTACCCTCCTTAAACCATTGGCACCGAGGCTCACTTTCCAATTACAACCAGTCACCTCACATCACAAATGCTTGTACAGCACATCATTAGAGAGGCAAATAGAGTGTTGGCCTTTATCGCAAGTGGGGTGGAGAATAAAAGTAGGGAGGTCTTGCTGCAATAGATTATAAAAGGTTCAGAGGAGAGGTGATAAAGTAAATAAGGGAAACAAAGAGAGAGCATGAAAAGAGATCGGCAGTTAACATAAAAGGGAAATCCAAAGTAAAAGCAGATTACAGCGGATGCTGGAATCGGAAACAAAAACAGAAAACGCTGGAAAATCTCAGCAGGTCTGACAGCGTCTGGTGGAGAGAGAATAGAGCCAACGTTTCGAGTCTGGATGACCAAATCCAAAGTCTTCTGTCGGTATATAAATATTAAAAGGATGGTTAGAGGGTCAATTAGGGACCAAAAGGGGGATTTACACACGGAGGGGGCATAACTGAGGCATAACTGGGGGCACAAGGGGGCACAACTGAGGTATAAATCGGCCTTTAGCAAGGAGGAAGATGATGTCCAGACAATGGCGCAAAAGGAGGTAATTCAGACACTAGGAGATTGAAGGTAGATAAGGAGGACGTAGTGGACAGACTATCTTTACTTAGCGGGCAGCACAGTGGTCAACACTGCCGCCTCACAGCACCAAGGACATTAGGTAAAGGTACAAAAACAGAAAATGCCGGAAAATCTCAGCAGCTCCGACAGCATCTGTAGGGAGAAGGCACTGACAAAGGGTCATCTCGACTCGAAACGTTGGCTCTATTCTCTCCCCGGAGATGCTGTCGGACCCGCTGGGATTTTCCAGCATTTTCTGCTCTTGTACCTTTACTTAATGTTGCTAAGACATTGAGACTGGAGACACCCAAGGATACTGAGAAATCACTGAGGGGCACTGGCCATCATTTTTCAGTCTTTCTGAGGCTCAGGGGAAGTGCCAGAGGACTGGAGAATTGCAAACATTACTCCCCTGTTCACAAAGTGGTACAAACATAAGCCCATCGACTACAGGCCTGTCAGTTTAACTCCAGGGGTAGTGAAACTTCTGGAAAGAATAATTCAGGACAATATTAATAGTCACATGGATGAATGTGGGTTAGTTAAGGCAAACCAGTATGGATTTCCTAAGGGAAAATTGTGCTCAATTAACTAGGTGGAGTTTTATGAAGAGGCAACAAAGAGGGTAGATGAGGACAACACGGTTGATGTAGTGTACATGGACTACCAAAAAGCATTTGATACAGTACCACACCACAGATTTGTGAACAATGTTATAGCTCCTGGAATAACTTAGACAGCAGCAACATGGACACAAAATTGGCTCAGTGACAGGACACTACTGTTAAGAAAGCCCACCAAAGCCTCTACTTTCTCAGAAGACTAAGGAAATTTGGCATGTCAGCTATGATTCTCACCAACTTTTACACATGCACCATAGAAAGCATCCTTTCTGGTTGTATCACAGCTTGGTGTGGCTTCTGCTCTTTAACAAAATGGTGTTCTCTCGATTCATACAAATAATCAGCAGTTATAGTTAATTACGGCAAATGAGAATTGAGCAACGTTCGAATCCTTCATACACAGTCCACCAATCATAGCATAACTTTTTGCCCTTTCTTATCCAATAGAAAACCATCTCCTTCATTAGCGTAATATGTCAACATATCTTGTTTTTTGGTATTTGTCATGGTAACTTGTCTTTGTTTCATCCTGTGGCCAAGCCCTGGGAATGCAGTGTTTATGAAACTGACACAAGGTTAGATTAGTCTCTTATCCCGAGTACACAAGCGCTGGCCTCATTGAAGGCCTTGTTTGCGAATAAACATTTTCCATTACTTGACAGAGTTATTTGTCATAACTTAATTTCCACAATTGTTATAACTTAATTTCCACAGCAGAGGGATCTGGGTGTATATGTGGATAAATCACTGAAGGTGGCATGACTGGTGGAGAGAGGAGGTTAATAAAGCAAACAGTCCCCTAGACTTTATTAATAGGGTGTAAGGTTCAAGAGCAAGGAGATTACTGGGAATGGAGGGATACAAACGATTGGTCTAGTTGGACCAAGGAGCGGCACAGGCTTGGAGGGCCGAAGGGCCTGTTTCCTGTGCTGTACTGTTCTTTGTTCTTTGTATATTTGTGGCCTCAGCTGAAATATTGCATCTTGTTCTGGGTGCTGCGCTTTGGGAAGGATGTGAAGGTGTTTGAGAGAGTGCAGAAAATCTTCTTGAATAATTCCCAGGGATGAGGAACTTTGTTATGAAGATAGATTGGAGATGCTGGGACTGTTTTCCTTGGGGAAGAGGAGGCTGAAAGGAGATTTGCTAAAGTTATTCAGAATCACATGGAGTCAGGACAGAGTAGATACAGTGACACAATGGTTAGTACTGCTACCTCACAGTGCCAGGGACCCAGCTTCGATTCCAGCCTCGGGTCGCTGTCTGTGTGGAGTTTGCACATTCTCCCTGTGTCTGGGGGGGTTTCCTCCGGGTGCTCCGGTTTCCTCCCACACTCCAAAGATGTGCGGGTTAGGTGGATTGGCCATGCTAAATTGTCCCTTAGTGTCAGGGGAACTAGTAGGGTAAATGTGTGGGGTTACGGGGATAGGGCTCGGGTGGGATTGTTGTCGGTGCAGACTCGATGGGCTGAATGGCCTCCTTCTGCACTGTAGGGATTCTATGATCCAAGGAATTTGAGAATTATGGGGAAGGGGGGATAGGCAGGAAAATGGAATTGAGGTCACAACTATGATCTTATTGAATGGCACAGCAGGCTCGAGGGGCCGAATGGCCTACAACTGGTCATCTCTCTGATCACAATAGGACACTAAATGGTAGCTTTATTTCCTCTGCCATCAAGGCAAACCTTTTTTGCTTGTTTGTATAAATAATGGAGCTGTATCATTTCCATCAGAACGCACCATTCGATCCGTTTCTGCAGGAAACCATTCCAGTGACAGTGATGTGCTGTTGTTTCAGATCACTAAACACATTGTGAGCAAAGGGGTAAGACTCCTTTAGGACCGTCAAGCTCCAGAAATCAATTTCAGTGAGATTATCGGATACAATTGACAGGAGGACAAAATGAGAGAGAGAAATTAATTCAACATCAGAAAAGGACTTTAGTTTTGAGAGTTCGGCAAGCATTGCAATATGGTCAACCGGCATCATCCTCACCAAAAATACCATTGCCTTCAGAAATCATAGAATCCCTACAGTGCAGAAGGAGGCCATTCGGCCCATCGAGTCTGCACCAACAACAATCCCACCCAGGCCCCATCCTTGTAACCCAGATATTTACCCCGCTAATCCCTCTAACCTATGTATCCCGAGACACTAAGGGACAATTTACAAAGAACAAAGAAAATTACAGTACAGGAACAGGCCCTTCGGCCCTCCAAGTCTGTACTGAGCATGTTGCCTGGTTGATCTAAAACTCCCTACACTTTCAGGGACCATATCCCTCCATTCCCATCCTATTCATGTATTTGGCAAGACGCCCCTTAAAACTCACTATCGTATCTGCTTCCACCACCTCCCCCGGCAGCGAGTTCCAGGCACCCACCACTCTCTGTGTAAAAAAGCTTGCCTCGTACATCTCCTTTAAACCTTGCCCCTCGCACCTTAAACCTGTGCCCCCTAGTAATTGACTCTTCCACCCTTGGAAAAAGCTTCTGACTGTCCACTCTGTCCATGCCCCTCATAATCTTTAGCATGGCCAATGCACCTAACCCACACATGTTTGTACTGTGGGAGGAAACCGGAGCACCCGGAGGAAACCCACGCAGGCATGGGGAGAATGTGCAAACACCACACAGACAGTGATCCAAGTTGGGAATTGAACCCGGGTCCCTGGTGCTGTGAGGCAGCATTGCTAACCACTGTGCCACCGTGCCACACATCGATGTCCAAGATTGTACACATCTTGTCCTGGGCAGGAAGGTATTGCCCCTTTTAAAATAATTGCTTGCTGTCTCTTTTCAACAGCAGTTAGTTACAAAACTGAATGCATCTCCCGCATTTCGATACATGGTTCAAGATGCTCCATCTTGTGGTAGAGGTGTGTAATGGCATGTGTCTGGTTGTGTGGCACAGACTGATGCTGATTCCCGAATAAAGAATGACATGCCTTACCCACAGACACTCACAAATTCCAGCTCATATGTTAGTGATTTAAAGAGAGAATTGTTTACATACTCGGTTGCTGGGTTAGTTAACCTCAGTTTCCAAACACGGTGGCACAGTGGTTAGCACTGCGAGCTCAGCGCCAGGGACCCGGGTTCGATTCCCGGCTTGGGTCACTGTCTGTGTGGAGTCTGCACGTTCTCCCCGTGTCTGCATGGGTTTCCTCCAGGTGCTCCGGTTTCCTCCCACACTGCAAACGATGTGCTGGTTAGGTGCTAAATTCTCCCTCAGTGTACCCGAACAGGTGCCGGAGTGTGGCGACTAGGGGATTTTCACAGTAACCTCATTTCAGGGTAATTGTAAGCCTACTTGTGACACTAATAAATAAACTAAACTACTCTCTTCCACCTTCTTCTGTCGGGATAAAGATATAAAAGATCATGTACCAACCGACTCAAAAACGACTTCTTCCCTGCTGCCATCAGACTTTTGGATGGACTTACCATATTGAATCATAGCATCCTTACATTGCAGGAGGAGGCCATTCAGCCCATCGAGCCTGCACTGGCAACAATCCCACCCAGGCCCTATCCCCGTAACCCCGAGTATTTTACCCACTCGTCTCCCTGACACTTAGTGGCAATTTAGCAGCTAACCTGCACATTTTCCGGACTGTGGGAGGAAACTAGAGTATCCGTAGGAAACCCACGCAGACACGGGGAGAACGTGCAAATGCCGCACAGACAGTGACCCAAGTCGGTAATCAAACCCAGGTCCCTGGTGCTGTGAGACAGCAGTGCTAACCACCGTGCCACCCACAGCCCTCAGCCTATATACTAAGCTGATCTTTCTCTGCACCCTATCTGTGACTGTAACATGCTACTCTGCACCCTCTCCTTTCCTTCTCCCCATGTACTCTATGAATGGTATGCTTTGTCTATATAACCCACAAAACAATATTTTTGACTGTATCCCAATACATGTGACAATAATAAATCAAACCAAATACTGATGGGAAGTGTAGAGAAGAAGTTAGCATCAGGCTCAACAACTTACCACCCCCTTAAGTGTTAGCAGGCTATAGCATTGCCTTGAGAGGTATCACAAGCCAACAGCTACTTTGTCAAGTTGCCAGAGGGTGATGGGCACTGGCGGGATTGTCGCTGAGGTCACAGTAAGTGTCTTTAAGCAGAAGGGAGGGGAGGGAAAGGGAGGAGGAGGAGGAGGAAGGAGTGAAAACCATCAGCAGGATGAGTCAGTGAGGTTGGTGGCCAGCGGTGAAGTGAGTACGGTCATATGTCCTGTGGAGGATTACGCATTAACTCTGTAAGCAGGGTCTCAATGTGCTGCCTCCATCACGTACAGTCTGACTGTGCTAATGGGCTCTGTAAATACAATATCAATCCACCAGCTGTGCACCGCACGCAATTGTGCATTTCCATCCCGGACAGATCTTTCAGAAACTCCTACCATTTGTTAACATCTACTCTGCCATTACGTGAAGAGGAGATTTTGCCTGGTCAACTGTGTTTAGTTCAGCTAACAGCTGCTCGTTCATTATCACAAGAGCATGGCGTATCGATTAGTGTAATAAAAGCAAAATACTGCGGATGCTGGAAATCTGAAATATCTTTTACATTGATTAGTGTGCTCAGTTATTGAGATTAATGCTGATCATATGAACTATTCCTTTATATATTTTCCAATCATGAAGCCTGTACCCATCCTCTCAAAATAATTATTAACAGGATTATGACTGACTTGAAATATTGTATCCCTTTAGCAGCATAAAGACCAACTTTTCATTGTTATTCCAGGACTCTTCTTTATTTATTTCTAACATTTATTTATTTATTAGTCATAAGTCGGCTTACGTCCACACTGTAATGAAGTTACTGTGAAAATCCCCTAGTCGCCACACTCCGACGCCTGTTCGGGTACACTGAGGGAGAATTTAGCACGGCCAATGCACCCTAACCAGCACGCCTTTCAGACTGTGGGAGGAAACTGGAGCACCCGGAGGAAACCCACGCAAACAACATGCAAACTCCCCACAGACAGTGACCAAGGCCGGAATCGAATCTGTGTCCCTGGCGCTGTGAGGCAGCAGTGCTAACCACCGTGCTACCTTCTGTCTCTGTACTGAGTCTAGTCTTTGTCCAAGTTCTGGAATGATACGCCATTTGGCCATCGTGCCAGTCCTGGCTATTCGTCATTTGTTTTGCTACTTGTTCGAATACCCCTGATTGATTCCTTGTGCAATCCCTCAATTATAGTTCATCTTAGGCAGTTATTGGTGGAATTTTATTTTACTCTATCAGTCATGTCCCCTCTTTTTCTGAAGACATCGACTCCTCGCTGGGATACGCTTCCGTCTTTTCTCAGTTTGATGCTGTCGTACCCGACAATTCTCTGGAGAAAGTACAGAGGAGATTTTTATGAATGTGGCCAGGGCTTGAAACTTGCAGCTATGAGGAGAGACTGCACGGGTTAGGCTTGTTTTCCTTAGACCAGAGGAGGCTGAGGGGGAACCTCATTAAAGTGTACAACCTTATGAGGGGCCTGGGCAGAGTAGAATCATAGAAACCCTACAGTGCAGAAGGAGGCCATTCAGCCCATCGAGTCTGCACCGACCACAATCCCACCCAGGCCCTACCCCCACATATTTACCCGCTAATCCCTCTAACCTACGCATCTCAGGACTCTAAGGGGCAATTTTTAACCTGGCCAATCAACCTAACCCGCACATCTTTGGACTGTGGGAGGAAACCGGAGCACCCGGAGGAAACCCACGCAGACACGAGGAGAATGTGCAAACTCCACACAGACAGTGACCCGAGCCGGGAATCGAACAAGACAGGAAAGATTTGTTTCCCCCTAGCTGAGGGGTCAGTAACCAGGGGACAGAGATTTAAGGTGATTGGTAGAAGGATTAGAGGTGACATGAAGAAAATCTTTTTCATCCAGAGGGTGGTGTGTCTGGACTTTGGGGCCTGAATTGGGTGATTGAGGCCAGAATGCTCAACTCACTTAAAAGCTATTGGGTCTTCATCTGAAATGCTGGAGGCCGCAAGGCTTCAGACCGGGTGCTGGTAAGCGGGATTAAAATGGACAGTTAGTTTCTTTTTTATCTCTCTTTCATGGCTGGCGCAGACACGATGGGCGGAATGGCCTCTTTCTGTGCTGTAACTTTTCCATGCTTCTACCTTGTTCTTTGTCACTTTCAAGTTCGTCTTTTGGACCGTGAGATTGGGTGTGCCCCTCCCCCCCACCCCACCCCACCTAGCCTTTTAAAAATATTTATTCTTTCATGGCACGAGCGTCACTGGCCAGCATTTGTTGCCCATCCCTAGTTGCCCTCGAACTGAATGTCCCGCTCGACCATTTCAGAGGGCAGTTAACAGTCAACCACATTGCTGTGGCTCTGGAGTCACATGTAGGCCAGACCGGGTAAGGACGGCAGATTTCCTTCCCTAAAGGGCATTAGTGAACCAGATGGGTTTTTACAACAATTGATGATAGTTTCATGGTCAACATTATTAAGACTGGTTTTCAATTCCGGATTTAATTAATTGAATTTAAATTCCACCAGTAGAGATTCGAACCTGTGTCTCCAGAGCATTAGCCTGAGCTTCAGTCAAGTGACACTTTGCCACCATCCCCCAAACCCTGTGAACAAATTTGCCTAATATCACCATGTGGAAGTATAACTTACTGTTACTGGCTGCTGCCCAGATCTCAGGAGCATGGTGGTACAAAGGCACAAACATTGCAAAACCAGGATCAACGAGGGTAGCTCAGTTGACGTAGTCTATATGTATTTTAACAAGGCTTTTGACTAAAAGTTGCTTCATAGAATCCCTACAGTGCAGAAGGAGGCCATTCGGCCCATCGAGTCTGCACCGACCGCAATCCCACCCAGGCCCTACCCCCACATATTTTACCCACTAATCCCTCTAACCTACGCATCTCAGGACTCTAAGGGGCAATTTTTAACCTGGCCAATCAACCTAACCCGCACATCTTTGGACTGTGGGAGGAAACCGGAGCACCCGGAGGAAACCCACGCAGACACGAGGAGAATGTGCAAACTCCACACAGACAGTGACCCGAGCCGGGAATCGAACCCAGGACCCTGGAGCTGTGAAGCAGCAGTGCTACCCACTGTGCTACCGTGCCGCCCATATGGCAGAATGGTCAGAAAAGAACCCGTGGAATCCAGGAGAAAGTGGCGAGTTGGGTCCAAAATTGGCTCAGTGGCAGGAAGCAGAATTGAAAGGCCGGTTCTCCAGGCTGGGGCTCCGCAGGGCTCAGTACCGGCTCTCTGGCTTTGTGTCAATGATTTAGACTACAATGTCGGGGGCAGATACAAAGATTGTGCATGTTGTTGATGATGAGGGAGAAATCTGTATATCGCAGGAAGACATCAATGGTCTATTCAGGGGACAAAAAAGTGGCGAATAGAATGTGATCTGGAGAAGTGTGAGGTGATGCATTTGGGAGGACAAGTGTGGCATTGAAATACACAACAAATGGAAGAGAGGGCCCTTAGAGTGCATATCTATAAATCCCTGAAGGTAGGACAGGTTTTGGGGCAGTACAGTGGGACAGTGGTTAGCACTACTGCCTCACAGTGCAAATGACCCGGGTTAAATTCCGGCCTCAGGTCACTGTCTGTGGGGAGTTTGCACGTTCTCCCCGTGTCTGCGTGGGTTTCCTCCCACAGTCCAAAGATGTGCGGGTTAGGTGGATTGACCGTGCTAAATTGACCCTTAAGCCGGTATTTTACCATCACACCCGCCCCGGGTGTGATGGTAAAATACCGGCCTTAATGTCAGGGGACTAGCAGCGTAAATTCGTGGGGTTATGGGGATAGGGTGTGTGTGGGATTGTGGTCGGTGCAGACTCGATGGGCTGAATGGCCTCCTTCTGCACTATAGGGATTCTCTGATTCTAACAAAGGTGATTAGAAGGCATACCCATGAACAGAAAAAGTATGGAATATAGGAGCAGGGAGGTTATGCAGGGCTATGGGCCAGGTGCTGGAAGGTGGGCGGCACGGTAGCACAGTGGTGGGCGGCACGGTAGCACAGTGGTGGGCGGCACGGTAGCACAGTGGTTAGCACTGCTGCTTCACAGCTCCAGGGACCTGGGTTCGATTCCTGGCTTGGGTCACTGTCTGTGTGGAGTTTGCACATTCTCCTCGTGTCTGCATGGGTTTCCTCCGGGTGCTCCGGTTTCCTCCCACAGTCCAAAGATGTGCGGGTTAGGTTGATTGGCTATGCTAAAATTGGGTAAATATGTAGGGATGTGGGGGTAGGGCCTGGGTGGGATTGTGGTCGGTGCAGACTTGATGGGCCGAATGGCCTCTTTCTGTACTGTAGGGTTTCTATGATTTCTATGAAGATAGGCAGCTAGATTTTATTTTTCCTTTTTCAGCCACGCAGACACAATGGGCTGAATGCCCTCTTTCTGTGCTGTAATTTTTCTCTGGTTCTAACTGTATGGAACACTAGTTAGGCCACAGCTAGAGTACAGTAACATAGAGGTTTACAGCATGGAAACAGGCCCTTCGGCCCAACTTGTCAATGCCACCCAGTTTTTGGTGGGAAACAGTTATAAGTAACAGTTCTGGTCACATTACAGGAAGGATGCAGTTGCACTCGCATCAGTGTGAGTCCGGAGATTTATGAGGATGTTGTCAGGACTGGAGGAATTTAGCTATGAAGAAAGATTACATTTGCTGGAATTGTTGCTGGGAGGCTTGTTACACATATACAAAATAATGAGGGGTCTAGTCAATGGGTAGGAAAGACCAACTTCCCCCGGAATGAAGTTAATAACAAAAGGGCATAAATTTAAAGGAATTGGTAAAAAAGTTGTGAATATTTTCATTTCGGTCGGTGGGGGCTCAAATTCACCGACCATACAATAAATGGCACAGTCATCGGGAGTATAGAAACACAGAGGGACCTAGGTGTGCAAGTCCACAAATCCTTGAAGGTGGCAACACAGGTGGAGAAGGTGGTGAAGAAGGCATATGGTATGCTTGCCTTTATAGGACGGGGTATAGAGTATAAAAGCTGGAGTCTGATGATGCAGCTGTATAGAACGCTGGTTAGGCCACATTTGGAGTACTGCGTCCAGTTCTGGTCGCCGCACTACCAGAAGGACGTGGAGGCATTGGAGAGAGTGCAGAGAAGGTTTACCAGGATGTTGCCTGGTATGGAGGGTCTGAGCTATGAGGAGAGATTGGGTAGACTGGGGTTGTTCTCCTTGGAAAGACGGAGAATGAGGGTATACAAGATTATGAAGGGTATAGATAGGGTGAACAGTGGGAAGCTTTTTCCCAGGTCGGAGGTGACGATCACGAGGGGTCACGGGCTCAAGCTGAGAGGGGCGAAGTATAACTCAGACATCAGAGGGACGTTTTTTACACAGAGGGTGGTGGGGGCCTGGAATGCGCTGCCAAGTAGGGTGGTGGAGGCAGGCACGCTGACATCGTTTAAGACTTACCTGGATAGTCACATGAGCAGCCTGGGAATGGAGGGATACAAACGATTGGTCTCGTTGGACCAAGGAGCGGCACAGGCTTGGAGGGCCGAAGGGCCTGTTTCCTGTGCTGTACTGTTCTTTGTTCTTTGTTCTTTGACCAAAAGGGTGTCAGATGCACAAACATTTGGATAAGCTGTTGAAATACCACAACCTGCAAGGTTATGGAACAAGAGCTGGGAAGTGGGATTGGTTTGGATAGCTCTAGATAGACAGCCAGCAAGGTCAGAGTGGGCCGAATGGCTTCCTTCTGTGGCACAAGGTTCAATGATCTCATGAGACGAGAGACATTAAGTGCACAGTTTGGGAAATAAAGGATAAATGTTAAATTAACCACAGTGGTTAGCACTGCTGCCTTACAGTGTCAGGAACCTGGGTTCGATTCTAGCCTTGGATGACTGTCTGTGGGGAGCTGGCACGTTCTCCCCGTGTCTGCGTGGGTTTCCTCCGGGTGTTCCGGTTTCCTCCCACACTCCAAAGATGTACGGGCTAGATTGGCCATGCGAAAATTAAAAGAACGCAAAGCAAATGCATGTGTGACAATGCTAATGTAAAAGTCACTACGTGGTTAAAATTAATTATTTAATCCTTTTCTTATTTACACATATTGGGGTCCAAGGACATAGGCACAGTCATGATCTCTGCTACTGCAGATATCTGGACTAATAATATAGAGTGAGCACAAATCTCACCATGGCAATTTAAGAATTTGAATTAAGTTTAAATTTTAAAATATAGTATAAGTAAGTGACGTTCAAACTTTCTTATCCTTGCAAAAACCTAATGAGTTCACGAATAACCTTGAGGGAAATAATTCAGCTGTCTTTACCCAGTCTGGCCTCCAGGTGGATTCTTAACTGCCCTAGCGGGCACTTGTTTGTGTAACTCCCTTGTGAAAGGCCCCATCTCCCCTTTCAGGTCGATGTTAAAGTTTCTATGGAACTATTGGACCTCTGGAACTATGGAACCAGGATGTTGCCTGGTATGGAGGGTATTGGCTATGAGGAGAGATTGAATAAACTGGGATGGTTCTCCCTGGAAAGACGGAGGCTGAGGGGGCGACCGGATAGAAGTTTATAAAATTACGAGGGGCATAGATAGGGTGAACAGTTGGAAGCTTTTTCCCAGGGCAGAAATGACAATTACAAAGGGGGCACAAGTTCAAGATAAGGGGGGAAAGGTTCAGTGGAGATGTGCGGGGGAGGTTTTTTACGCAGAGGGCGGTGGGGGCCTGGAATGCGCTGCCAAGTGAGGCGGTGGAGGCAGTTACATTAGCCACATTTAAAACTTATCTTGATTGGCATATGAACAAACGGGGAATGGAAGGATATAAGCGGTTAGTTTAGATAGGTAAACATGATCAGCGCAGGCTTGGAGGGCCGAAGGGCCTGTTCCTGTGCTGTACTGTTCTTTGTTCTATTTTAAACGACTTCTCCTTCTACTCTGAACAACATTTATCCCTTAATCAACATCAAAAAAAATGTCCTATTCATCTGCTTAATTATTACTCACAGGGCGTTTCCTAAAACAAATTAGCTGCTGCATTTCCTACATCACATCACATCAGTCACTATACTCCAAAGGGTACTTCATAAAATCAGAATGTCTTGCCGTTGAGAAAGGCACTGTATAAACACAAAGCTTTCTTTTGCTTTATACTCCCGTGGCAACACTTAAAGATCACGTGGTTATAGCCACTTGAGGTGTCAACTATTGCTCATGGAGCCATTTTCCAGAGGAAAAGTTTATTTATTATGAGTCACAAATAGGCTTACATTAACACTGCAACGAGAGACAAGGCCTTTAGGACAGGGAGAAAATAAAATGCAAAAAAGAGACTGTTTTTGATGGAATCGGAGGATTCGTACAATTCCAGGGTTCCAGCAATTCCCAAAGGGATAACATAACCAAAGGATTCAGGTAACATTGTCCCAGGCTTGGTCTCTTAAGAGGGAAAAGATTAAAAGTCTATTGGTTTTTTTCTTGAGATATTATAATAGTTGGTGGTGCATTTGGCAGAGAACAAGATTCAGAAATCTTTTTCTGCTGTACAATGGATGCTGGAATTGTACAGACTGGTTTACAGATACAGTCCTGTAACCACAATGTCAGATGCTAGAAGATACACTACCATTCTTCTGGTATCTCAACCCTTCAATCATTGCAAACTTTATTTTAAATAACCCTAACCTGGGAAATGAAATGATTCTTATCTGTACCTTTTCAATACGTCCTCTTTGCCATTTATTACCCAGGATTCAGAGATAACGATGATTCAGGGACGCAGCACCAATCATTGACTGATTTATATTCAAATAGTGAGCCTCATCTTGTTTTGACCGTAGGGGTGCTGTATGAAGTTGGTTTGGCAGGAGTCCTTAAGAATTCTGGAAATTTTAATACTCTGTAGGACATTCTCTTGGTACTACTGAACCCTTGACCGCAGCTAGGGTGAAGCAAGCAAACGTTGCATGCATCAGAGTAGTTGAATTCTCAACGGTTGCATTTCTATTCCCCCCCCACCCGCCCCCCTCCCCCTCCCCCGAGTGTCTCATTCATAACATCATCCTAATGAAATTATGCTGCGCAGTCTCTGTGGCATTAATGTCCTTTCTATTATGTAGAACCGATAACTTGTGGGAGGCAATGGCCTAGTGGTATTTTCACTCGACTATTAATCCAGAAACTCAGCTAATATTCTGGGGACCCGGATTCGAATCCTGCCACGGCAGATGATGGAATTTGAATTGAATTTTAAAAATCTGGAATTAAGAATCTACTGATGACCATGAAACCATTGTCGATTGTCGAAAAACCCATCAGGTTCACTTTAGGGAAGGAAATCTGCCGTCCTTACCTGGCCTGGCCTACATGTGACTCCAGAGCCACAGCAATGTGGTTGACTCTCAACTGCCCTCGGGCAATGAGGGGAGGCGGTGGCCTAGTGGTAATTATTGCTCGACTATTAATCTAGAAACTCAGCTAACGTTCTGGGGACCCGGGTTCGAATCCCGTCACGGCAGCTGATGGAATTTGAATTCAATAAAAAATATCTGGAATTAAGAATCTACTGATGACCATGAAACCATTGTTGATTTATTAGTCACGGGTAGGCTTACATTAACACTGCAATGAAGTTACTGTGAAAATCCCCTAGTCGCCATACTCCGGCGCCTGTTCGGGTACACTAAGGGAGAATTTAGCATGGCCAATGCACCTAACTAGCACATCTTTGGGCTGTGGGAGGAAACTGGAGCACCCAGAGGAAACCCACGCAGACACGGGGAGAATGTGCAAACTCCACACAACGTCCCAAGCTGGGAATCAAACCCGAGTCCCTGGCACACTGACGCCCCATTGGGGGCACTCTCATTCTGTTCTTCTTCCTGAATCTCTTCACATTTCTCCACACTAAACTGTATGTGTAAATATCATGTATAAAAACATTAAGACTAGTCTTAAGGTACTGTATCTGAATGCACAAACCATTTGCAATAAGATAGATGAATTAGCTGCGCAAATTGGTATACATGGGTACGATATGATTGTGGAGACATGGCTGCAGGGTGACCAAGGCTGGGATTGAATATCCATGGGCACGAGATATTTAGGAAGGTCAGGCAAAAAGAAAAAGGAGGTAGGGCGGCATTGTTAGTTACGGATGAAATCAGTGCAACAGTGAAAAACGATATTGGCTCAGAAAAACTAGATGTAGAATGAGTCTGGGTGTGACTAAGAAACAGCGCTGAAAACATAAGTGGGAGTTGTCTACAGGCCTCCAAACAGTGGTTGCAAGGTAGGGGATGGCATTAAACATGACTTTACTCAACATATAGATTG
This sequence comes from Mustelus asterias, assembly GCF_964213995.1. NCBI lineage: Eukaryota > Metazoa > Chordata > Chondrichthyes > Carcharhiniformes > Triakidae > Mustelus > Mustelus asterias. The sequence goes on from NC_135812.1 coordinate 10,434,683, forward strand.
GACAAATGAAATTATCAACACTGTGGCAGATGAATTCTTGGAGAGTGAACAAGATTTTTTTTAGACCAGTATGTCAAAGAACCAACTAGGGAACATGCCATCTTTTATTTGGCATTATGCTATGAGAAAGAGTTAATAAATAACCTTGTTGTGAGGAGTGCTTTAGGAAACAGTGACCATAACATGATAGAATTTTTCATCAGGATGGAAAGTGAAGAAGTATAATCTGAAACCAGGATCCTAAATCTAAACTGTGCTCAGTTCTGGTCGCCTCATTACAGGATGTAGAAATTATTGAAAGGGTGCAGAGAAGATTTACAAGGATGTTGCCTGGATTGGGTGGCATGCCTTATGAGGATAGGTTGAGGGAGCTTGATCTTTTCTCCTTGGAGAGACGAAGGGTGAGAGGTGACTTGGTAGAGGTGTATAAGATGTTGAGAGGTATAGATTGGGTGGATTCTCTGAGGCTTTTTCCCAGGGCTGAAATGGCTGCTACGAGAGGACACAGGTTTAAGGTGCTGGGGAGTAGGTACAGAGGAGATGGCAGGGGTATGTTTTTCACTCAGAGGGTGGTGGGCGAGTGGAATCGGCTGCCGTCAATGGTAGTGGAGGCAAAATCGAAAGGATCTTTTAAGAGACTTCTGGATGAGTACATGGGACTTAATAGGATTGAGGGTTATAGGTAGGCCTATATGTAGGCCTAGGTAGATAGGGACATGACCGGCGCAACTTGTGGGCCGAAGGGCCTGTTTGTGTTGTAGTTTTTCTATGTTCTATGTTCTTGAAACTACGAGGGAATGAGGTGCGAGTTGGCCAAGATAGATTGGGGAACTTCATTGAAATGCATGATGGTGGTTAGGCAATGGTTAATATTTAAGGAACGAATGGATCCATTGCAATAGTTATACATTTCTTTCTGGCGCAAAAACAAAACAAAAGAAGTGGCCTAACCGTGGCTTAGAAAATAAATTAATGATAGCATTAGATCCAAAGAGGAGTCAGAGAAAGTTGCTAGAAAAAGTAGCAAGCCTGGGGATGAAAGGGCTGATGCATGAGGAGAGATTAAACAGTTTGGGTTCGTACTCGCTGGAGTTTACAAGGATGAGAGGGGATCTGATCGAGGTTTATAAAAGTTTAAAAGGGATTTATAAAGTAAATGTAGACCAAATGTTTTCTCTTATGGGGCAATCTTCAACAAGAGGTCACAGATATAGGTTGAGAGGTGGTAGATTTAAAACTGAGATGAGGAGGAACTACTTCTGGCAGAGGGTGATGAATTTGTGGAACTCGCTGCCCCAGAGAGCGGTGGAGTCTGAATCATTGAATAGTTTTGAGATAGTTAGATACATTTCTCATAAATGTATCTATCTGGGGCGGCACGGTAGCACAGTGGTTAGCACTGCTGCTTCACGGCTCCAGGGACCTGGGTTCGATTCCTGGCTTGGGTCGCTGTCTGTGTGGAGTTTGCACGTTCTCTTCGTGTCTGCGTGGGTTTCCTCTGGGTGCTCCGGTTTCCTCCGACAGTCCAAAGATGTGCAGGCTAGGTCGATTGGCTATGCTAAAATTGCCCCTTAGTGTCCTGAGATGCGTAGGTTAGAGGGATTAGCGGGTAAATATGTGGGGGTAGGGCCTGGGTGGGATTGTGGTTGTGGTCGGTGCAGACTCGATGGGCCCAATGGCCTCTTTCTGCACTGCAGGGTTTCTATAATTCTATGAAAAAAAGGGATATGAGGAACAGGTGGGGAGGTGGATTTGAGACCAGGGAGAGATCAGCCATGATCTGATTGAATGGCGGAGCAGGCTCGAAGGGCTGAATTTGTCTACTTCTGCTCCTAATTCCTATGTAAGCCTGAGGGTTGGGAGAAGTGCTGTATTCAGCAAAGGAGGACAAAGAGATTGTCTAAGAGGGGAAACTAGAGTATGGGAGTAAATTTGCAAGTGACATAAAAGCAGACTGTAAAAGCTTCTATAAATATATAAAAAGCAAAAGATTGGTGAAGACAAACATAGGTGTCTGACAGTCCAGAACAGAATTTATAATAGAGAACAAGGAAATGGCAGAGCAAATAAATCACTACTTCAGGTCTGTCTTCACAGAAGACACAAATAACTTCCCAGGAATGCTAAGGAATCTTGAGTCTGGTGAGCAGAGTTGAAGGAAATTACTTCACTAGAAAAATAGTGTTGGAGAAAATAATAGGACTGAAAGTGGATAAATCCGCAGGGGTTGAGAATCTACATCCCAGGGTATTAAAGGAGGTGGCCATGGAAGCAGTGGGTGCTTTGGTTATCATCTTCCAAAATTCTGTAGATTCTGGAACATTCCTAGCAGATTGGAGGATGGAAAACATAACGCCGCTATTTAAAAAGTGAAGGAGAGAGGAAACGGGGAGATACAGACCGGTTAGCCTAGCATCAGCAGTGGGGAAAATGTTAGGGTTTATTATAAAGGATGCAATAGCAGAACACTTCAAAAACATCAAAGGGATTAGGCAAAGTCAACATGGATTTATGAAAGGGAAATCATGTTTGATAAACCTACTGGGATTTTTTGAAGATTTGTGCGTGCAGGTCCACAGTACCCTAAAAAGGTGGCCAAGGTGATGAAGAAGACAGATAGCATGCTTGCCTTCATCAGCCGCGTTCATCGAGTATAAGAGTTGGGAAATCATGTTGCGGCTATATAACACCGTGGTTAGACCGCATTTGGAGTATTATGTGCAGTTCTGGTCACCATATTATCAAAAGGACATGGAAGCTTTGGAGAGAGTGCAAAGGTTCACCAGGATGTTGCCTGGTCTCGAGGGTGTTGGCTATGAGGAGAGGTTGAATAAACTAGGATTGTTTTTACTGGAAAGATGAATGCTGAGGGGAGACCTGATAGAGGTCTACAAAATTATGAGGGGCATAGACAGGGTGGAGAGTCAGAGGCTTTTTCCCAGGGTGGAAGTGTCAATTACAAGGGGGCACAGGTTTAAGGTGAGAGGGGGAAAGTTTGCGTGAGACGTGTGGGGGAAGTTTTTCACAGAGCGATGGGTGCCTGGAACACTGCTACAGGAAGTGATGGAAGCAGGCACATTAGCAACATTTACGAGGCATCTGGATGGGTCCGTGAATAGAGAGGGAATAGAGGGATACGGACCGAGTAAGGGCAGATGTTTTTTTTTCAGTTTAGTTAGGGCATCATGATCGGCACGGGTGTGGAGGGCTGTAGGGCCTGTTCCTGCGCTGTACTTTTCTTCGTTCTTTCATGTAACTAGTAGAATAGATAAGGGTGAACTAGTGGATGTGGTGCATTTGGATTTTCAGCAACGTTTTTACAATATTCACATAAGAGGTTAGTGTGAAAAATAAAGTGCATGGGATTGGAGGCAATAGATTGACACGGATAGACAATTGGTTAGCAGATTAGGAAACATAGAGTTGGAATAAACAGACCTTTTTTCAAAGTGGCAGGCAGTGACTAATGGGGTCCCATAGGGATCAGTGCTGGACCCCAGCTGCAGCTGTGCATGGAGGTTCTAGGAAGGAAGTGATTGCACTAGAAAGGGTGTGGAGGAGATTCACCAGGATATTGCCTGGGCTTCATTTCTAGGAAGAGAGGCTGGTTGGGCTGGGGTTGTTTTCCTCAGAGCAGAGAAGGCTGAGGGGGGAACCTCACTGCGGTGTACACATTTCTGAGGGACATAGATAGGGTAGATAGGTAAAAACCTTTCCCCCTTAGTAGTGGGGTCAATAACCGGGGGCTTGGATTTAAGACAAGGGACAGGAGCTTTGGAGGGGATGTGGTGGGAATCTGGAACTCTCTGCCTGAAAGAGTGATGCAGGTGGGACCCTCACAACATTTAAGAAGCATTTAGATAAACACTTGAAACACCCTAGCATACAAGGCTACAGACTTAAAGCTGGAAGGTAAGATTAGGATAGATTGGTGATTGATAATTGGTGCAGACCTGATGGGCCAAAGGGCCTCTTTTTGTGCTATGATTCTCTATGACTCTGCATCAATGATTTGGACCAGGAACCAAAAGTAATATTTCCAAGTTTGCCAATGATACAAAACTAGGTGGGAAGGTGAGTGGTAAGGAAGAAGCTTCAAAGTGATTTAGAGAAGTTGAGAGAGTGGACAAGTACATGTCAGATACAGCATAATGTGGATAAATATGGCTATCCAATTCAGATGGAGAAACAGAATGGCAGAGTATTATTGAAATGGTTAGGAATTGTTGCTGTCCAAAGGGACCTAGGTATCCTCGTACACTAGTCACTGAAAGCAAGCATGCAGGTGCAACAAGTGGTTCGGAAGGCAAATGGTAGGTTTTCCTTCATTGCAAGAGGATCCGAGTACAGGGGCAAGGATGTCTTACTGCAGCTGTACAGGGCCTTAGTGAGATCACATCTGCAGCATTGTGTGCAGTTTTGGTCTCCTTATTGAAAAAGGGATATACTTGCCATTGAGAGAGTGCAGCGAAGGTTCACCGGACTGATTCCTGCGATAACAGGATTGTCATATGATTGGGTCGACTGGGCCTGTATTCACTGTAATTTAGAAGAACGAGGGGAGATCTAATTGAAAAGTATAGAATTCTGACAGGGCTGGACAGACTGGATACAGGGGAAGCCATTTTAGAACTGGAATGAGCAATTTCCTCACTCAGAGGGTAGTGAACCTGGGGAATTCTTTAGCACAGAAGGCTGGGGAGGCCAAATCACTGAATATATTTAAGGAGGAAATATCCAGACTCTAAGGGTGTCAAGGGTATGCGGAGAACATATGGCGTTGAGATAGAGCATCAGCCATGATCATGTTGAATGGTGGAGCAGACTTGAAGGGCCGAATGGCCTACACCTGCTCCTATTTTCGATGTAACTGTCACCTGCCTGCTCATTCTGCCCAGTTGTACATGACTTCCTGAAGTCTTTTGTAGTCTATTTGCTCACATGGTGTCATAAAACATTTTACTGTGATGAGTAGTAATCACAGTAAAAGTCTCACAACACCAGGTTAAAGTCCAACAGGTTTATTTGGTAGCAAATACCATAAGCTTTCGGAGCGCTGCCCCTTCGTCAGATGGAGTGAAAATCTGTTCTCCAACAGTGCACAGAGACACAGAAATCAAGTTACAGAATACTAATTAGAATGCAAATCTCTACAGCCAGCCAGGTCTTAAAGGTACAGATAATGTGGGTGGAGGGAACATTAAACACAGGTTAAAGAGATGTGTATTGTCTCCAGACAGAACAGCTAGTAAGATACTGCAAGATCAGGGGGAAAGCTGTGGGGGGTTACTGATAATGTGACATAAATCCAACATCCCGGTTTAGGCCGTCCTCATGTGCCTTTAAGACCTGGCTGGCTGTAGAGATTTGCATTCTAATTAATATTCAGTAACTTGATTTCTGTGTCTCTGTGCACTGTTGGAGAACAGATTTTCACTCCATCTGACGAAGGGGCAGTGCTCCGAAAGCTTATGGTATTTGCTACCAAATAAACCTGTTGGACTTTAACCTGGTGTTGTGAGACTTCTTACTGTGCTTACCCCAGTCCAACGCCGACATCTCCACATCATGAGGAGTAATGCCATGGGAGATCTGTCTCTATAGAGGGATATGGGCCAAACGTGCGGGCAGCTGGGACTAGCTTAGGGGTTTATTAAAAGAAAGGGTGGTATGAACAAATTGGGCTGAAGGGCCTGCTTCCATGCTGTAAACCTCTATGACCTGTTTGCACACACTGCTTGTATATCAAAAGCGCCAGTGTACCAGCTAACAAATCATTCAATTTCAGTCATAAATCAGCTCACATAATTTGGCACACAAACGGGAGAAAACAGTAGTCCAGAGATTATAAATGCAGGATGTGCTGGGAAGATCAAACTTCATTTTAATGCCTCAGTGTCCCATTTCCTCATCAGTTTCCCATATCTTAAATAAACACTGGTCTAAGTACACACAGTGCATTTAGAGGATTGCCTTTGACAGAACAAATAAATGATTAACTGGGGAGTTAAAAGCCTTTAACTCCAACAGATATTTAGAGAGTTCTCAGATTTACCCGGTTGATATGCAGGTTGTGGGCAAGTGGCAAAGGAATACTCTTAACTTTACAGTGCATAATTGTGCTACCTGAAAATCAGATAAGATTTGTTTTATAAATCTAATCTTTGGATACAATACATAAATAATTAACGTGGGACAAGGTCACATGGTGAGTGCAGCATGGCTTGCAAGGAATAGGTGTCTTTGGACTTTTGGTCTCCAAGGTTGGGAAGGGTTTTCTTCACGTCATTTCTGGATCTGCAGACTATTGGATACTAATTGATTACTACAATTGGGTAACAACTCGATATTCTTGTTCATGGAACTATCTGGCTGGCTGGCAGAAGGTGAAATTGAGGGGGTTACAGTCTTCTTTCATCTAGCAACTTGTGATCCTAAAAATACTTGTATTCTAATGGCAGTTCCTCTTTCCTTTTTAGAATCATCGCTAGATTTTAGAGGAATCAGGCTAGTGGGGTAATAAGGTTCCTTGTCAATACCGACAAATGACAAAACAGTTTCAAGTACAACATGTCACTGGGCTTCCTGCATTGGATCTACTTTTCAAACAGGTTTATTTATTAGTGTCACAAGTACGCTCACATTAACACTGCAATGAAGTTACTGTGAAAATCTCCCTAGTTGCCAGACTCCGGTGCGTGTTCGGGTACACCGAGGAAGAATTTAAAGTTTATTTATTATTAATGTGGGCGGCACGGTGGCTAGCACTGCTGCCTCTCAGTTCCAGGGACCCGGGTTCGATTCCCGGCTTAGATCACTGTCTGTGCGGAGTTTGCACATTCTCCCCGTGTTTGCATGGGTTTCCTCCGGGTGCTCCGGTTTCCTCCCACAGTCCAAAGATGTGCATTTAGGTTGATTGGCTATGCTAAATTGCCCCTTAGTGTCCCGGGATGCATAGGTTAGAGGGATTAGCGGGGTAAATATGTGGGGTGCTGGGGATAGGGTGGGATTGTTGTCGGTGCAGACTCGATGGGCCGAATGGCCTCCTCCCGCACTGTAGTGTTTCTATGATACTACATAAGGCATACAGTAACACAGCAATGAAGTTATGTGAAATTCCCCTAGTCAGCACACTCCGGCACCTGTTCGGGTCAATGCATTAACCAGCACGTCTTTCAGACTGTGGGAGGAAACTGGAGCACCCGGAGGCAACCCATGCAGACACGGGAAGAACATGCAAACTTCGCACAGACAATGATCCAAGCCGGGAATCGAACCCAGGTCCCTGGCGCTGTGAGGCAGCAGTGCTAACCGCTGTGCCATTTAGCACGGCCAACGGACCTAACCAGCACCTTTCTCGGTCATAAGGTCAGTAGGTCGTAATGGGACATGGCGTTTGAGAATTATACTTCTTTGCTGAAGATATTTTAGCTGATGAGACTTGTAAGCAATAAAACACTGTTTCCTTTTTGCCTCTTTTAATGACATAAAATGCAACGGAAGGGAAGAGAGAAGTTAACATTACTGACACTAGAATAATCAAATTTTGTTATGTTATACATGTACAGCAACTAACTGCTTTACAAAAAGCAAAATAATACAATATATCATCACATGTATTTACAGTGTAGTAAATATACCTTTGTCAATTTTACACAAAAACTATTTACAAATGAATGTACTGCAGTTTAAAAAAAATCTGTGGCCAACACTAGCAGTGACTTCTTACAGTAAGGTCTGTTGCATAACATTGACTGAGAGAAACACCTTTGATTTGTAAATCATGTGCACATCGGTGTGTGTGTGTCTGTGCATGTGTATGTATGAGACAGAGAAAGAGAGACCCAGAAACAAAATCCAAGACAGTGATATTAACCTCAAGTCCGCTGCCCTGGGTTCATCAGCATTCAACTGTGAAGAGCACTGTCTCTAGGGCACCATCCTTGAGACCACACTGAAATGTATTGTTAATTGCACAAGATATCGTTGCTGTTTCATTTTTTGTGTGTGACATAATGGCGGCTACACAATTGTGCCTAAAGGAGTCACATTTGCTCAATACCACAAATTTAATACTAACGTTTCTTGTTGTTGTTGTGATAATTATCTATTTTGGCAAAGTTCTTGCATATCATATTTTTAATTCATAGTTTTTCCAGGACTGTAAACAAATATAAAAAAAAGACAACGTCTTTGTTATTTGTGGAATCAGTATAATAAATGCAATGGTTCTGTACATTTTCTATGGTTGCTGTAATGGACTTAACTTGTGTGTGTGGTAAATGTGCTTTAAACATGGTGGTTGGTTATTGTACCTACAGCTTAAAGGTTTCTTTTTCGAAACACAGGGGAGTTCTCCTCAGAGCAAAAAAAAATCACCAACGGACGTGATTAATTCCTACCCATTAAGCCACTTTCGTAGATCGCTGAAAAGTGCACAAACAGCAAAGCACTTATCATTATCGTATAAAAGGCAAATAAGGTAGAACCATCCTTTCTGCAATTAATGGCTATTAACAGTGTTGATAAGAATTTCAGTGCCTTTATCTCTTCCCCACCTCCAACCCCAAATAAAATGACAGATAATCAAAAACAAAAATACTTCTTTCTCTTGAAACTTCATGTTCTGTGAATAAGAACCATTTTCCAGAAACACTGCAGAAAATACTGGCTGCATGGGAACAAGAAAATCATTGGATCGCAGGGCAACCTTCAGCTGTTAATCACCAGGCAGCAGATGCGGCAGGAACAGAGACGTTTTCTTTGGGGAAGGGGCGGGGGCGGGGGGGGGGGGGGGGGGGGGTGGGTGAGTGGGGGGCAGAGGGTGGTGGTGGGGTTCGCCTGGGCGAAGCCCAACAAGACTCGATGGGGTCAGTCACACAACACTTCACACAATCTTTTTGATGCTGGGGCGCTTGAAACTGCCAGCACTGCGCTGCTTCTGCACTTGGCTTGCGGAGCCGTGACGGATTCTCCCGCTGTTGGTGTGCCCCGATGTAGGCGAGAGCTCCACATTCTCTTTATCGATTCCTGGAAAGTCACAGAAAAAAAACGCACGGCGAATGTTACTCACTTAAAAAGAACGTGTTGCATGTTTTTAAAAAAATGGCAAAATATCAGGGGTCACGAAGAGTGCCCCCAAGACTCAGCACAATACCAAAAATAGCAGCTACAAGACTGGCAGTCAAGTGTGGACCCTTCACCCCCGGGACGTTTTAGCTGTACCCGTGTCCTCCTCCCCAACAGACAGAACAAGACAATCAGGATATGCCATCCAGGACCACAGACTATGCACTGAAGATTTGCTTACAACTTAGAACTCAGCAACTCTCAGCCAGAGAGTAATGAATCCGTGGAACTCTTTGCCGCAGAAGGCTGTGGAGGCCAGGTCATTGAGTGTCTTAAGACAGAGATAGATAGGTTCTTGATTAATAAGGGGGTCAGGGGTTATGCGGAAAAGGCAGGAGAATGGGAATGAGAAAAATATCAGCCATGATTGATTGGCGGAGCAGACTCGATGGGCCGAGTGGCCTAATTTTGCTCCTATGTCTTATGGTCTTACTGGCCAATGCAGCCTAACCAGCACGTCTTTCGGACTGTGGGAGGAAACTGGTGCACCTGGAGGAAACCCTCGCAGACACGGGGAGAACGTGCAGACTCCACACTGACAGTGACCCAAGCCGGGAATTGAATCTGGGTCCCTGGCGCTGTGAGGCAGCCGTGCTAACCACTGTGCCGGCATTGAAAATGGCAAAATACCCCCCAGTGTCAACACTTTTTAATCTAATTGTGTGGAGTTTTTTTTTGTTTTATACTTTTCCAATTCAATCAAATCAAATCCAATTCAGAGTCTCAACAAGTTGAGACATTTCAGATCCAGGCTGACAAGACAGGACGGGAGACCAAAACCACCCTGTCCTGGGCCTGATCTACATGAGTCAAGCTGATTGGAGAAGGGGGAGGATCCTCCTCCAAGACTTGAGCTCATTGGCATCTTAGCCAAAAGGCCGAGATGCCGCTTTTAAAAATTGCTTCATATGAAACATATGAAGCCTCAGCGTAACCTAATGACCTCAACCAAGTGCAGGCGATCCATACTACACTTGATCTTAGCCAAAAGGTTCCGAGAATTGTGTGGAGTTGGTTGAATGTGCCTCAATTCTGAGCTGCTGAGAGTCCACTACCTCAAATCTAATGTTCTCGTTTCCAGCTCATCCTCCCTCTCTCTCCTGAAGGTGATGATTTGCACCTGCAACCCTCTGCTACTTTACTCGGGGACGTTTGATACCAGCTCCCTGCTTGCAGCTTTGAAGCTCAGAGAAAGCCAAACAGACTTGCAATTTCTTTAGATCTAAAGATAAATAGCACAATAGGATTATGAATCACTGAAACATAGGCTAATCCATACTGGTTCTAGACTTCACCTGCGTAACCTGATAGGCTGTGCTAAAGGTTCTTCATGCAGGAGCACAGACAGTGAAAGGCGGCAGGCTATCTGACTGTGGAGGGATGGACACAATGTCCTCACACACAATTTCTCAACAAGGGTCACTAATAATGATGCGGGTTAAGGGCCTTCCATTGCCAGGAGGCCAACAGCTGCCTTTGATTAAACACATGATTTTAGCCAAAAAAAGGGAAGTTCTGCCAATTCAGCTACCTAATTTATTATATATATATATATATATATTAGAAAAAGGCTCCCGACAGCAATTCTTGATACATTGAGTTAATGACTTGCTGTAAACAAATGCCCTCGTCTTGTCCTCCTAGCCCCAGGTGGGACATGAGGCTGCATCAAATAAAGTGGTCAGTTAGAAATTGCAATACTTTTGTAAAGCGTCTGTGTGTAGACCTGCTATTTAATGTGGGGATGGGATATATTTATATATGTCAAAGTGTTCAATTAAGAGCAACTAATTCATTAGCATTAATACACCCGTTATGCAAAGGGGTCAAGTCTGAGAGAGATCTGGGAGTACAGGTCCACAGATCCTTAAAAGTGGCAGCACAGGTGGTGAAGGAAGCACATGGCGTGCTTGCCTTCATCGGACGGAGCATTGAGGTATAAAAGTTGGCAAATTATGTTGCAGTTATATAAAACGTTGGTTAGGCCACATTTGGAACACTGTGTCCAATTCTGGTCACCACACTACCAGAAGGATGTGGAGGCTTTGGAGAGAGTACAGAAATGGTTTACCAGGATATGGAGAGATTGAATAAACAGGGGTTGTTCTCCCGGGAAAGACAGAGGCTGTGAGGCGACCCAATAGAAGTTTATTAAATTATGAGGGGCGTAGATATGGTGAACAGTTGGTAGCTTTTTCCCAAGGCAGAAATGATAATTACAAGGGAATACAAGTTCAAGATGAGGAGAGAAAGGTTCATTGGAGATGTGCGGGGGAAGGTTTTTTTTACACACAGGGTGGTGGGGGCCTGGAATGCACTGCCAAGTGAGGTGGTTGAGGAAAACACATTCGTGACATTTTAAATTTATCTGGATAGACGCTTGAACAGACGGGGAATAGAGGGATCTAGGCGGTTGGTCTAGATAGGACAACGTGATCGGCGCAGGCTTGGTGAGCTGATAGGCCTGTTCCTGAACTGCACTGTTCTTTGTTATGGAGGAAGAGAAAGAAAAACCACGGGCCTCTTATGTTGAGACTTTAGTCATTATGGCAACGCACAATTACTTTGATAACTAACCCCCAAAATGACAGGTTGATAATGGGATGACTTGGCTTTTTGAAGGCACAGCAGATGGTGGCTCTTTCAGCTGAACTGCTAAAATATTAACATAGCAGCAAGACCAAACAGAATTGCTATTTAACCTATACGGAACTGGCATTGAGCCCAGATTCAAACAAAGAACAATGCTGACTTGTCCCGTACACCCATGTTTTGAATGGGAATCAAACATAAAGATAGACAGAATCATGGTAGATTAAAACAAAAGCATAAACACGTGTGAAAAAGTCCTTTCTGAGGAGAGCTGCACAAAGTATTTCAAGTATCACTCCTTTGCCTTGTATTTTTTCAGAAATGAACTCAAATACTTAGCTTGCAACTTATATGGCCTCTTCAATACCTGTTGCTAATTTTAGTAATTTAAAAGACATCCATTTATCGAATGCTTTCCGTGACCACTGGACTTCTAATCATGCTCATGAACATTTTGAGGAGGGTTACTGTCATTAGGTAGGGAGGAGATGCATATGCGCTTAATTATATATTTTTATTTTCAGATCTCTCTGTTCCTGTATCCTATTTAATCTCCTATCCTCCGAGCAACAAGTGGCCTCATTAACTCTCCTGCCAAGATGAATCACACTCACTCCACTAGATTGTGTTTCATTCGCCATTTATCCACCCACTTTGCCTGTCTGTCTGTGTTCCCCTGAGTGTTTTGATGCCGTTTGACATACTTTCCCATACTCCAGCCTGGAGGTTTTGAAACAAATGGCTCCGGGGTGACTGTAACCCATGAAGGCTCTGTCGGGAGCTGCACCCCAACATGTTAAGGCGCTGTGCGTTTCATTTGTAACATCACACACTTCCTGCCACTCCCGCCCACACATACAAACCTAATCAGAGCGATTAACAGTTTACCAGATTTCAATGCTGTATAGTTTAAAGCCTTAAAAATGCACACAATTAAATTATAACAAATTCATCTCTCACTTATCCTTCCAGGCAAAAGCACTGGGAAGGAAGCATGTTAAAGAGCTGAAAGCTCCCTTATTTTGTAAAAATCATACAACATTAAAAAGCATATAAATAGATTAAAAATGGCAATATGGGTTATTTGGATATCTTAGTTGGTATTTCCCATTTTGACCACTCACACTGCCACAGGTTGTATGTAGCAATTTATTTGCTCTTGTATTTAATAATTTAACCGTGGCCAAAAGAAAATTGAAAAATAGAAATATAAAGAGAAAATGTCTAAAATAACCAGCAGGACTGGCAGCACCTGTGGAGGGAGACACGGTTAAAGTTTCAGGTTGGTGACCTTTCATCAACTTTTAAGTTTATTTATTATTGTCACAAGTAGGCTTACATTAACACTGCAATGAAGTTACTGTGAAAATCCCCTAGTCGCCACACTCTGGCTCCTGCTCGGGTAACACTGAGGGAGAATTTAGCACGGCCAATGCGCCCTAACCAGCACGCCTTTTCGGACTGTGGGAGGAAACCGGAGCACCCGGAGGAAACCCACGCAGACACGGGGAGAACGTGCAGACTCCGCACAGACAGTGACCCAAGCCGGGAATCGAACCTGGGGGGGGTCCCTGGCGCAGTGAGGCAGCAGCACTAACCACCGTGCCGCCCTGCATGATCCATTAAATTCTGTTTCTCCCTCCATAGACACTACCTGACCTACTGAGGAATTCCAGAAGTTTCTGTTTTATTGGCTGAGATTTTTAGCCTGCCCAGTATGTTGCAATTGAAAGTTGGCCATAATCCCATGTAACTGATATCTGAAAAGGCGAGACACTCATTGTGACACCTGAAGTAGTTCACTTTACATCGGCTTTTACCCTCATTGGAAAGCAAGCTTGATGCAGAACAGGAAGAAAAAAAAAATCACCAATTAAAGTGGGGTTTCGCCCCCCCCCTCTTCCCAAACCCCGGAAATGGCTTCCCCGGAATTACAACTTATGCAAACTCATCCGAAAGGCAGGCCTGTGTTAATAAATGTTTGCACTTCATACAAAAATTAAAAAAAAAAGTACCTTTGGAATAGATTGTCTGTATGAAAACTGCTGATTTAGAGCAAGGTAGAGAAGCTTCATGGAAACAAAGTGAGAGAGAAAAAAAAGCGAATGGTGATGAGAATGAAAGAATATTTTGGACAAACATTTAAATTGTCACATCCCTTGGCCACCACTGACCAACCCATAATATTTCTCATTCGAACCTGCTGATCCACTGTAAATGTGTAATGTTGTGTGCCCGGGGCAAGTTGGATAAAGAACAAAGAGGCACTTAGAATCCTACAGTGCAGAAGGAGGCCATTTGGCCCATCAAGTCTGCACTGACCACAATCCCACCCAGGCCCTATCCCCATGAATTTACCCTAGCTAGTCCCCCTGACACTAAGGGGCAATTTAGCATGGCCAATCCACCTAACCCACACATCTTTGGAGTGTGGGAGGAAACCAGAGCACCCGGAGGAAACCCATGCAGACATTTGACATTAGCTACACACTCTCAGTGGATATTACAATAGATTTGTGTTCTACATTTGGAGAGAGTGTACCTTTTCCATCAAGGGTTTTAGACAAAAACCTAAAGCATAGTTACTTGAGGATTGGCTTTGTGCCCTCTTTGCAATTTAATTAGTTAGTCATTTTCATGAAGAATTTAAATGGTGGCTAGCTGAGCATCAACATCTGGGGAAAAACGCCCACTGAAGATTAAGTCAATTCTTCTCAGGGCCCACTCTCTAAAGTTGCTACCTCATTCATTTCTGTTATCGCTAGATTGGACTACGCACTCCTGGTTGGTCTACCACATTTGACCCTCTGTCAACTTGAGGTCATCCAAAAACCCGCTGCTCGTGGTTAAACTTGTGCCGGGTCCTGTTTGTCCATCACCCCTATGCTCACTGAACTACAATGGTTCCTGGCCAAAATTCTCATTCTTATTTACAAATCCTTCCAGACCCACAGTCCTCCAAGATGTCCGCACTCTTTTTGAATCCGGCCTCATGAGCATCCCCGATTTTAATTAAGCTCTGGAATTCTCTCCTGACACCACTCCGCACCCAGGGTGACCAATTTTCACGGGGGGGGGGGGAAGGGACATTTCGGCATGGGAGATCATATGACGGGGGGGGGGGGGGGGGGGGGGGGGCAGGGGCTTCATTTGGGGGCTGGACACCCATCTAAAATATGGGGCAGTCCCATAAAATCCAGGATGGATGGTCATCCTGCCAAACCTCCACCCCGCTTTCCTCATTTAGGACACTCCTTAAAACCTAACATAGGAACACAGGGCCTGGGAGGAGTAGGCCATTCAGCCTTTTGAGCCTGCTCCACTATTCAGTAAGACCGTAACTGACCTGGTTATGGCCTGAACTCTATTTTCCTGTCTGTTCCCCTCAATAACCCCTGACTCCCTTGTCTATCAGATATATGGCAAACTTGGCCTTGAATAGATCCAATGACCTAGCCTCCATTGCTTTCTAGGACATGAATTCCTCAGACTAATGAGAAAAAAGTTTTCCTTATCTCGGTCTTAAAGGGGAGACTCCTGGTTCTAATCTCCCCCAAGAGTGGGAACACCCTCCCATCATCCAGTCTATAATGTCCCTTCAGGAACTTGTATAGTCCAATAAGATCACCTCGCAATCTTCTAAACTCTGATGGGTATGGGGCCAACCAATCAACCTTTCTTCATGGGATAAGCCCTTCATCCCAGGAATGAGTCAAGGAAACCTTCTCTGTACTGCTTCTAACAGAGTTATATATATTTTCAAACAAGGAAGCCAAAACTGTACACCGTATTCCAGATGTAGTCTCACCAACGCCCTTGTAGAGCTGCAGTAAAACTTACCGACTTTGATATTCCACTGCTCTCGCAATAAACACCAACATTGCATTTGCCATCCCCAATCACCTGCATTCTCATCTTTTGCAATATCTCTTTGAACAAACATTTGGTCATCTAACCTAATAGCTGTGTGTGTGTCTTGGGGTGTTTTATATGCTCCTGTGAAGTGCATTGGCATGTTTTATTACATTAAACATGCAACATAATTTACTGTTTAGTCAGTTGGCAATACCCCTGAAGGAGAGGGCTTTCTTCAATATCATAGAATCCCCACAGTGCAGAAGGAGGCCATTCGGCCAATCGAGCCTGCACTGACCACAATCCCACCCAGGCCCTATTCCCGTAACCCCACATATTTACTCTGCTAATCCCCCTGACACTAGGGTCAATTTACCCACCCTGCACATCTTTGGACTATGGGAGGAAACCGGAGCACCTGGAGGAAACCCATGCAGACATGGGGAGAATGTGCAAACTCCACACTGACAGTGACCCGAGCCAGGAATCGAAGCCGGGTCCCTGGCGCTGTGAGGCAGCAGTGCTGACCACTGTGCTAGATTTGGTAAACAGGTAACCATCCTGAATACACTGCCTAAAAGGGTGATGGAAGCAGATTCTCAAGAACTTTCCAAAGAGAACCGGATAAATACTTGATGGGTGAAAAATTAAAATTTGTAATTTAAATTAGAGATTAAAAGCCACTTCTTTTAAGACCCTAGGATGAGACCATCAGGTCCGGGTGGGGGGCAGTCATCAGCTTTTAGATCTAATAATTTTCCCAGTAGCATTTTCCTAGTGATTACTTTAAGTTCCTCCCTCCCTTTCGCCTCTTGATTTTGAACTATTCTTGGGATTTTTTTGTATCACCCATCATAAGACCATAAAACATAAGAGCAGAATTAGGCCACTCGGCCCATCGAGTCTGCTCCGCCATTCAATCATGGCTGATATTTTTCTCATCCCCATTCCCCTGCCTTTTCCCCATAACCCCTGACCCCCTTGTTAATCAAGAACCTATTTATCTCTGTCTTAAAGACACTCAATGACCCGGCCTCCACAGCCTTCTGCGGCAAAGAGTTCCACAGATTCACCACTCTCTGGCTGAAGAAATTCCTCCCCATCTCGGTTTTAAAGGATCGTCCCTTTAGCCTGAGGTTGCACCCTCTGGTTCTAGTTTTTCCCTACTAGTGGAAACATCTTCTCCACGTCCACTCTATCCAGGCCTCACAGTTTCCTGAAATTTTCAATAAGATCCCCCCCTCATCCTTCTAAACTCCAACGAGTACAGACTCAGAGTCCTCAATTGTTCCTCATACGACAAGCTCTTCATTCCAGGGATCAGTGGACCCACAGTGAAGACAATCACAAAATCTCTGTTCAACACTTCCACCATTTCCTTGCTTCCCATTAATAATTCCCAGGTTTCACTTCCAAGGGGCCAATGCTCACTTTAGTTACTCTTATTTTTATTTATTTGTAGAAACTCTGACAATCTGCTTTTATATTGCTAACTAACTTCCACTTGTACCCTAATTTCTCCCACCTTTATTCTTTGGGGTTCTAAAATCTGTCCAATCTACTGGCCTGCCACTCAGCTTGGCACACCGCACACTTTTTATTTCAATGCGAAACTGTTCTTAACTTCTTTAGTTAGCCAATGGATGGTACATCCTTTTCATAATGGAATACAGCTTAGCTGAGATTTATGAAATATCCCTAAATATCAGCCACTGCTTCTATACTGTCCCATCTTTTAACCTACTTTCCCAATTCACTTCAGCCAACTCTGTCTTCATGCTCTTGTGATTGTTTTTATTTATGTTTAAGACACTAGTTTTAGACCCACAATTCTTACCTTCAAACTGAATGGAAATGCTATCATGTTATGATCACTATTGCCCAGAGGCTACATTACAATGTGGCCCTGCTTCATTGCATATTACTGGGTCTAAAATAGCCTGTTGCTTGGTTGATACTGGAATGTACTGCTCTAAGAAACTGTCCCGAAAACACTATGAACTCATCTTCCAGGCTACTTTTGTCAATCTGTTTCATCCGATCTATGTAATGATTGAAATCACCACAATTATTGCAGTATCATTCTTATAAGTCCCCATTATTACTTCCTGTATACTCAGTCCTGGAGAGCAAGAGAGGGTATTAATGGGGTAGCTTTCAGGTCATTCCAATTATAAGCTAAGCTTGGATCAGGGTACACTATTTACACGGAGGCTGGCAAAGCCAAAATGGAGAAAAATTGAGCTTGAAGGTAACAAAAAAATATGGAAGCTATTAACAGCAGCGGCACGGTGGCACAGTGGCTAGCACTGCTGCTTCACAGCTCCAGGGTCCCGGGTTCGATTCCCGGTTCGGGTCACTGTCTGTGTGGAGTTTGCACATTCTCCTCGTGTCTGCGTGGGTTTCCTCCGGGTGCTCAGGTTTCCTCCCACAGTCCAAAGATGTGCAGGTTAGGTTGATTGGCCAGGTTAAAAATTGCCCCTTAGAATCCTAAAAAAAAATGGGCAGGTTAGAGGGATTAGCGGGTAAATATGTGGGGGTAGGGCTTGTGGTCGGTGCAGACTCGATGGGCCGAATGGCCTCCTTCTGCACTGTAGGGTTTCTATGATTCTATGATAAAGGTGAGTGATATTATGGAGTAAAATGAACAGTTCAGCCTGTTGGTCCCTTATTATACAGTGTGGTATCTTTACCGAATAGGACACAAGGAAAATTGAAAGAATTCATCTCACAATTAATCCATTTATGGCTTTAAACATTCTGATGTGAAGGCAAAAAACATTTATCACGTTTGCCACAGGATACTAGCAATAAATTAAATGCACCAAGTCATTTTTTTCACATTACAGATTCTCAAAAGTGCAGGGCACTACTAATGGCATCCGAGCATCCTTCTGATTCTGGCGCACAATGCCACAAGCTTCACTCTGCCTATATGCAAGTGGTCTGCGACCAGCAACTTAAAGCCATGTCGCTCAATGTAGACTATCTGGGCAGCGGTGGAAATCCTTCTGGGACCATTGGCAATCCTGCTGCAGTCCTGTGGTCCCAGCCAGTTTGCGTTACCCCAATGTCGTTTACTCAAAAATGAATGATTCCCCGCTCCCACAATCTTCTCCTTTACTTCACCAGGTGACAATGAACATCAATGGTTACTCAAGCACCGCTCATGTAGAGATAATTTGCTCCTTAACTGGGCATAGAATCATAGAAACCCTACAGTGCAGAAAGAGGCCATTTGGCCCATCAAGTCCGCAATGACCACAATCCCACCCAGGCCCTACCCCCATATCCTTACATACTTACTCACTAATCCCTCTAACCTACGCATCTCAGGACACTAAGGGGCATTTTTATTTTAGCATGGCCAATCAACCTAACCTGCACATCTTTGGACTGTGGGAGGAAACCGGAGCACCCGGAGGAAACCCACGCAGACACGGGGAGAATGTGCAAACTCCACACAGACAGTGACCCAAGCCGGGAATCGAACCCAGGTCCCTGGAGCTTTGAAGCAACAGTGCTAACCACTGTGTTACCGTGCCGCCCATGTTTCCAACAGGGTCCACTGGGTTGCAGAAAGGTGCCCTGGATTTTTTCAAACTTGAGTTCTGAAAGTATCACATCATAGAACAATATAGCAGGAGGCCATTTAGCCCATCATGTTGACCTAATTAAACCCAATCCCCTACTCTTGTTCGATAGCCTTGTAATTCAATCCCCTCAAGTTTAGATTTCCAAAATTACTATTGAATCTGCTTTCACCTCCCTGTCAAGCCAGTGCTGGTGAGTAGATCAGCGATGAGGTGAGTAAACTAACTCAGCACAAAATTGGAAATTAAATCTACTATTTTCTATCTTTACCTCACCAGGTATTGGCTTACTCAATGAGAAACCAGACTTTCCTAAATGGATATGACTTCAAAAGGGCCTTTGATACTGCTTACCTGGGGCCAAAACCTACCAAAGCTACCGCAAAAAACAGATGCTGAGAGAGATATGGACTTAGTGGATGGGAGCTTGGGTTGGGATGTTGATTACAATGAGGCCCAGTTTGTTTGTGAGATAATGTAACAGTAGATTGACATCTAGAAAACAAAGATACAGTCTACCATAAATCCATACTAAACTGAAGCATACTCTAATGATCAATAATTTTTGCTAATTAGAAACTATAGGCCACTGAGGGCATTACAGATTGCCCGCACTATAGTTTTCACCTGTACCAGGTATTTCCACCAGAGGGCCTCAAGTGGGGCATTGTTGGTGATCGTCTATACTCTAGTCATTGACAGCAGCACAAGCGCAGAGGAGACGAGAGGGAGAAACAAAGCAAAACGAGAGAAAAATTCAGTGCATGCATAATCAAAAAGGAAGAGGTTAACACGTTAAAAATTAAATACAACGCAAAATGAAAATATGCCGACAAAAATCAAATATTAGCTTAAATGGAATTTTTTAAAAGTTGCAAAATTCGAGAGAGGTGCTGCCACGGATAAGTCACTTCGGAATCTATCTTGGGCTGGATCTCCGCACCCCGGCTTTGCCAAGTTCAGAGCATGACTCTCAACCGTTCCAGCTGAGGTTTGATGCTCAGAATGACCCTCCATTTTGAAAGCAGCCCCAACCTGTGCCCATATACAGAGCTAGTTTAGAGATTGTGATGGACAATTTAGAACTATTGGGGCACCTTGTCACAACACTTCAGTTGTGCTGAGTAAGGAGGGTTAATTAGGTGCCAAGAGGGAGAGAGTTTTATAGACACTGGCATTTGAATTTCGCCATTGGTTAAAAATCTTATCAAAACAGAAAAAGTGATGCTATTTAAAACAGTGTGTACAATGTGCATAAACAGAACACAAAACAACCATCAGCCAGCAAAAACAAAAACATTTACATCAAAATCAATATAAAGGTTTCAGTATATTCACTTCTCGGCCTTTTGGCTAAGATCAAGCGTCGGATTAAGCCCAAGACGGGGGCAATGCCTCATCTTGCCACCTTGGATCTTGTTTGTCTCTCTTGAAGGGACCATGAATTGGATTTTGAATTTGGTTTTTGGAGCAAGCAAGGAATGGATTTGAGTTTGCCTGGTCCACTCTGAGCATTGGTTTTGTAACTTTAAAGTTGGAGTAAAAATAAAGAGGTTTTAATGTATTCATTGGATCCACAGTGTATATTCTCCCCTCTGCATACACCAGTTTAGAACCAGCAAGGGTGCAAATCTTAAAGGAGTGGAGATACATATAAAGGACCACCACTGGAAGTTGTGAATAGTATGCTGATGCAATTGGTGTTATTGAAAGACAAAGCCCGATTATTGATGTACCAGAAGGCAGGGGATCAATTCAAGGCATGTTCAAATGAACAGAGGGAACCGTCACTCACCTGGGGTATGCTGAGTGGTTGCCAGTGAGGTCATGGAATTGGAGAGGTTTAAGTTGGCAGTAATGCTAAGCTGACTTTGGACAGGAGGTGGGTAGGGAGAGGTTGGTGTGCGCAGAGATTCCTCAGCAGATTCTTCATCTATTCCAGGCAAATACGTGTCTATCAACGCATCCAGGAACTTCACTATCAGCTCTGCGTAGTCTGGGATCTGCGTTTGCTGTCCAAGAGGATGAAGATTTTAGAAATGATTTGCAAGTTAAATGTTCCAAGGAGGGTGCAAATGACATTCCAAGGCTCATATATTCAAAGAAGCTCAAACATAAGAAGGTTTAAAGGATGAGAGAAAGTCTACAGGGATAGTATTGTTTCCTCAAAACAATTCCTCCATTGTATATTGAGGGGAAATGACAAGATTAAAAACATTGAGTTTTAAAATGAAACCGAAATTTCCATTACATCATGTTTCCTTGACTCTAGGCTGATCAGGCGATGTCTCCAACAGGCAAACATTCTGAAGCAGCTCCAGTAAATGGAGAGGAGGTAGGGAGTGCGATTTGGAACCAGTCCGTACACAGCCACCTGACCCCAGGAAAGCATACTGACTAGAGACGCTACAGCACAAATCCAATCATATTCACAACATGATGTTAATCGACATATTCTTTTACAAAATACATTATCTGGTCATTGTCGCACTGCCGTTTGTGGAAGCTTGCTACGTGCAAACTGGCTTCTGTGTTTCCTACATTACAAATGCTTCAAAAAGTATTTAATTGGCCGTTGAGCAGTTTGGGACATCCCGAGATAATGAGACACAATATCTAAATGGAAATCGGTCAACAAAACATTAATTTGTGCGACCAAAAGAGAAAATGCTGGAAAATCTCAGCAGGTCTGGCATCATCTGTAAGGAGAGAAAAGAGCTGACATTTTGAAGCTTTGACAAAGGGTCATCTGGACTTGAAACGTCAGCTCTTTTCTCTCCTTACAGATGCTGCCAGACCTGCTGAGATTTTCCAGCATTTTCTCTTTTGGTTTCAGATTCCAGCATCTGCAGTAATTTGCTTTTTTTAATTTGTGCTAAACATCCCATTCATCACATTTCATTTAAAACCATCCCAACTGCACTGAAAATCATAGGATAGAATCATAGAATCCCTACGGTGCAGGAGGAGGCCATTCAGCCCATTGAGCCTGCACTGATAACAATCCCACCCAGGCCCTATCCCCGTAAACCCCTACTAGTGTCAGGGGGATTAAGGGGCAATTTAGCATGGCCAATCCATCCAACTGGCACATCTTTGGAGTGTGGGAGGAAACCGGAGCACCCGGTGGAAACCCATGCAGACACGGGGAGAACGTGCAAATTCTATGCAGTCACCCGAAGCCGGAATTGAACCCGGGCGCTTTGAAGCAGCAGTGCCACTGTGCCGCCATGCCACCCTATAATACTGAAAAATACTGAAGCGAATAGGCAGGGGTATTAAATTGTCAAGTCTCGCATTTCAGTTTAAACATGGTGCATAATTCAGTGTAAATTAGATAACACAAAATGGCTCAAAATTATTTCAGTCTCACCTTGGAAAATGACCCGGCAAATCTCCAAAGCCCATTGAAACCAAAACCTGAAATTTGGGGAAAGACAGGAAAACTACAATCAAAGTCTGAAAAATTTCAAAGACAACTTGAGAATCAAAGTGCATCACGGATTAGAGTGCTCGCTTCATTAACCTCAAGGAATCACAACAATGTTCCTTCTGATTCAGACTAACTTCAAGCAATAAAGTGAATTACACTGTGAAAACATCAAATCATTTCTGTGGCATGAAATTATATTTGGGTTGACTAATCACTTGCCAATTCGCAACGAACGTGACAAACATTAATAAATAAATAAAACCTGCACAAAAAAAATTCATTTTCTACAGTGCACTGGGCTCGATTCCTGCATTTCTGAGGGGTTTTGAAATCTGTGGCTATGATTTGGCCCACACAAGGCTGTCATAAGTTTATAACTTAAGATGCTCTCGCAAAGATGGTGCAGTATCCTCCCAAAGCCCCGTTTCACTGCTAAGCTCCCTGGTGGTTGCACTGGAAGCCAACAAAGTTAAAAAGTAAAGTTTATTTCTTAGTCACAAGTAATTAACCAGTAATTAATGCACCTAACCAGCACGTCTTTCAGAATGTGGGAGAAAACCGGAGCACCCGGAGGAAACCCATGCAGACACGGGGAGAATGTGCAAACTCCACACAGACAGTGACCCAAGCCGGGAATCGAACCCGGGTCCCTGGCGCTGTGAAGCAGCAGTGCTGACCACTGTGCCACCGTGCCGCCCACGGTAGTGGAACATCCTCCTGCATCAGGGTTTTTTCGGAGCTCCAATTCCTGCTCAGAACAGAATTGACAAACCGGCACCAGTTTGTACTGAATTTGGATCAATTTGGCTTTATGGGCCCACAGCCCAACTCGCAACAAGACCCTCACAATGAATGGAGATGTGACCATTCTCAGTTGAGACAGGGCCGGGTCCTGTTCCAGATCCTTGCGGTGAGATGCCATTGCATCATGGTTTGCTGTAACAGGACATCAATGTTGGCCACTAGTTTGTCTTGTAGCTGTCGCCTATAGTTGAAAATATTATTCCGACAAAGTTGTTGGAACTGAGAGCTCACAATCCACCAACTGTGTGCTTCTTATTATAACTTGCTTGCCTGGAGTTCCTGTACCATTCATGCATAAATAACAGCAACTGTCACTATCCTCACTGTGATTATTGATAGAAACATCTGGCCCAGTGTGTTGCCCAATTACACCCAGGCCCCTCTCTTCCGCATCTCTGCTAAAGCAAAATATTCCCATTCAAAACCGAAGTTGGAAAGCGTACTTACTTTGTAAATACGACGGCTGGTACTGTGGTGGGGACTCCTCATGGTATACCACACTCTGCACTATCCCATGGATTGGATTTAACAGGTTGGGATCTTGGCACAGTGACAGCAAGGTATTAATTTTCGAGTCCAGTAAATTGTGCCTAGGTTTTACAGAGAAAACACAGAATGAGATCCGTTAACCGAGTCAAAAATATGCAATAATCTTTTAAATTACTGAACCTTTCACTTCATGAAGTTTCCTTGTGAAAATTCAAGCGCTCTGTTTCATCACAATCTCTCCATGTCAAACAGTACCGCGAGGATTTTGTCACTGCCGTAACGCGCGAATGCAAAATAGCAAACAAAAAGCAGCAATTAGGGTGCAGGGTGAGAGCTGGTTTCAGAAGCTGACACAACACCCAGATTTAAAGGTTCTACAATAGTTCTACACTGAGATGGAGCAAAATCCAAATGTGTGCTGTCCCCGTTAGATTATTTATGTGGAAAGCAAACCATTCCTCTAATGTTCTAAAAGGAGCATTAATGAGAACACTTGCTACAGATTAACTTCTACCCAAAGCAGAATGATTTACCAGCATATTAAAGGTGTAGTTTCATCCGAAAGATAAAGACCATCATTATACTTCAACTCAACTGAACCATGTGATGATACTGTGTTATTAATATAGTTTATGTTTGAGGAGGGCTGTTTTAAGATGCAGCATTTTGTTACAATCAGTCGGTTTGTTTGGAAGGAATACAGCAGATGCCGGAAAGCAGGGTAATTACTCATTTTAGCCATGTAGGTGTTTATTGAGCAGAAGGCTTAATGAGATTTTGCTTATCTAAGAAAAGGACCCTTGGGGTGTTTTCTTCATCAAAGTAATGGAAAGTTGAGTTAGGTTTACAGGGTCATATGGTCATGTGATACTAGAAATGGGAAGAGCTAGGTTTGTAGCTGAGAAAAACAGCCTCCTGAGTTCAGTTGCTGGAGAGGGCTGTTTAAAGATAGAAGCCTACAAGCAGCTGTGTCTCTACAAAATCTCTCTGGAAGCTTCAAAGCTCTTAACCCAAGTCAAAGCAAGTATGTCTGGAGTTGCTAACAACTTTTAAAGTGGGGTTTAAGTCTATGAAAGAAATTTTACTTAATTGGAACTGAATGCTGATAAAAAGAAACACCTCTTCTAACTTATGTTTAAAGATTGTTCAACGGTTAAGAGTTAAACTATTTCATTTTGTTAGTTATATTTAAACTATGTTATGAATAAAGCTTGTTTTGATAAAATCTTTAATTTGTCAGTGGAATTACTTCTGAGGCAAAACATCTTTTTCTTACATTTATGCCAAAATAAAGAATTGTTGGGGTCTAGTCTGGCTTCATATTATACCTTGGGTTTTTGACCTAACAATTGACTTTGAGCTAGTTCCTCAATATCTCACTGAGGTGAGAAGCTAGAATCCCATGATCTAATGTTTCGTTATGAACAGGCACAGCAAGACACTATAATGCTCATTTCAACTGGGTCAACGATCGAATTGAGATCATGAGGTAATCGGAGGAGGAACTTACACAACTGGAAAGACCTTAGGGAAGACGACACTGGCTTCAGCTAAATACTCATACAAGATCCGTTGATCAAACTCATCTGTAGTGTGTTTCACCAATGTGGCCTTTGAAAAGAATACAAACTCATTAGGATGAATTTTCATATTTTTCAGATTTAAAAATAAACACGAAAGCTGTTAAGAGATATCGAGAATGAAGCTGTTCCAAAATAAACCACTGGGTGGTGATATGATGCGTAATAACCATATAGAAACATAGAAAAACTACAGCACAAAACAGGCCCTTCGGCCCCACAAGTTGTGCCGAACATATCCCTACCTTTTAGGCCTACCTATAACCCTCCATCCTAATAGAAACAAATAGGATTGGATCAGAATCCCAATACAACAGCTTTGACGATGTTCTGCTGTACCGAGTCACAGTAATGAAATTTATAATCTGCTATACTCACTAGTCATCATCAACCCAGCTCATGTGAACATGTGCCCAGGAATGGCAACAGATTTTCTTCACAACGCATTCCAATTTGAAATGTTTGCCCTCGTACTAATGCAAGACCCTCCCTTGGCAGAAGAAAAGTGAGACCCCTCATATAAGAGAAAACAAGATTGTAGTTAAGAAGATATATAGGATGCCGGGCCTTTATAAATAGAGATCGAGCGCACAAAAGCAAAGGAGTTACAATGAACCTTTATAAAACACCGGTTCCACCGAGTAAAGTATTGTGTCCAATTCTCAGCACTGTACTTTAGGAAGGATATGAAAGCTTTGGAGAGGGTGCAGAGAAGATTTACAGGAACGGTTCCAGGAAGAGACACTTCAGTTATGAGGATAGATTAAAAAAGCTAGGGTTATTCTCCTTGGAGAAGAGATTTGACAGGTGTTCAAAATGTGAGGGCTCATCATCAAAAAGGGAGGAAATGTCCCCATTGGAGGTGGAGTCAAGAAGCAGAGGACAGCGATTTAAGGTGAATACTTCAGCTTTTCAAACCTTCGCAACCTAATATCAAATTGGCCAAATCCTCCAGTCTTTTAAGCCTGGGAAGCTTAATGTACCAAAAGTCAAATCTAGTTGCACAAACTAAAGGGAAGAACCAGCAAGGACTTCAGCAACACTCAGTTCCGCTCACAAACCATCGCCAGAATTCTACCAACCCCACCCGCCACAGGAATTGGAGCGGACAATGGGAAGATCCGTTGACCCCGGGCAGGATTTTACGGTTTCGGGATGAGCAAGGCTGTAAAATCCTGCTCCATATCTTGGACAACCTTGATCCAACGTCCATGATGATTGTACTCAAAAGGTTGCAATCCTTCAATGGCCACACAGCTGGCTTGGCAGAATCAACAGTGCAGACCAGTGGACATCAATTTAAGGTAATTGGCAGAAAAACCAAAAGTGACATGAGGAAAATCTTAAAATGCAGCCAGTGATTGGGGTCTGGAAGACGCTGCCTGAGAGGGTGGTGCAGGCAGATTCAATCATGGTTTTCAGAAAGAAACTGGATAATTATTTTGAGAGAGGGCTATGGGGCACGAATATGACAGGTTGATTGGTCTCCATCAAGGGGCCATGTTCACAAATTATGAATGGAGGTCAGGCACAAAGAAAAGAGGCGAATGAAATGTTAACCTTCATCTCCAGAGGGTTAGACCTTAAAAGTCAAGGAAAGTTTGCTGAGGGGATACGAAAGTCCTGGTTCATAGAAATCATAGAAAAATCATAGAAATCATAGAAACCCTACAGTGCAGAAGGAGGCCATTCGGCCCATCGAGTCTGCACCGACCACAATCCCACCCAGGCCCTACCCCCACATATTTACCCACTAATCCCACTACTCTCAGGGGCAATTTTTAACCTGGCCAATCAACCTAACCCGCACATCTTTGGACTGTGGGAGGAAACCGGAGCACCCGGAGGAAACCCACGCAGACACGAGGAGAATGTGCAAACTCCACACAGACAGTGACCCGAGCCGGGAATCGAACCCGGGACCCTGGAGCTGTGAAGCAGCAGTGCTAACCACTGTGCTACCGTGCCGCCCTATGTGACTATGTGAGACACTGTGAGCAGTTCTGGGCACCGCAGCTGACGTCGGATACATCAGCCTTGGAGTTCAACCCAGATTCACCAGAAAGTTACCAGGAGTTTAAGGATTAAATTCTGAGGAGAGATTACATAAAGGCAGTTTGCCATTGCCTGGATTATGGAAGGTTAAACTGGGACTGAGCAAGGTTTTACTATTTTAAAATAAATTGACAGGGTGAGGAGTCTAGGCTCTTCAGGAGACCGAATTTAGGAAATACTTATACAACAGATGGTAAAATGTTAAAAAGTGTTAAACTCTCTTCTACAAGTAGTAGATGCTACTTGAATTAATAATTTTAAATCTGAGATCACGACATTTTTGCTCGCCAAGGGTATTAAGGGACATGGAGCCAATGCAGGTGGACAGAATTCAGACACAGGCTAACATTAAATAGTGGGCACAGTATGAAGTCTCACGACACCAGGTTAAAGTCCAACAGGTTTATTTGGAATCATGAGCTTTCGGAGCGCTGTTCCTTCATCAGGTGAGTGGAGAGGTAGATTTCACAAACGCGGCATATATAGACAAAGACACAACTGCAAGATAATGGTTGGAACCCAAGTGGGACAGGCTCAAAGGGCTGAATGGCCTACACCTATTAGGGGCGACACGGTGGCACAGTGGTTAGAACTGCTGCCTCTCAGCGCCAGGGACCCGGGTTCAATTCCAGCCTCGAATCACTGTCTGTGTGGAGTTTGCACTTTCTCCCCTGTCTGTGTGGGGTTGCCTCCGGGGGCTCCGGTCTCCTCCCACAGTCCCAAGATGTGTGGGTTAGACGGATTGGCCATGGGGGGTTGCCCCTTAGTGTCAGGGGGACGAGCTGGGTAAATACGTGGGCTTATGGGGATAGGGCCGGGGTGGGATTGTTGTCGGTGCAGGCCCGATGGGCCGAATGGCCTCCTTCTGCACTGTAGGGATTCTATTTTCTTACAAGAAGCTGGGACAGGCACAATGACCACCTGTGTTGCAAACCGGAGCAGCGGTTCTGAGACTTTCAAGATGATGAAAATTTGAAAGCAACAGCACTGTCGCCAGAACAACAGGAAATGTTAGAAGGATTTTCATACACTGAGGGTTATTGAAAGGCGGAATTGTTTATTGATGCAGACTCAACGTCATTTTAAAGTGAACTGGATAAGTATTCGAAAACCAACTTGAAAGGATATGATTAAGTGCAGGCAACTGGGACAAACGTAGATAGCTTCAGTTGATGAGTTCACACCCAATAGACTGAATGGCCTCCTTTTATGCTGCAATTTCTTAGACAATGCATTAAGTGGAAAGTAGGCTTCTCCCACAGGAAGGGAAGAGGAAAATTACATTTGGGATGGGGTAGGGGAGAATTAAATTCTCCCTCCAGCCCCGCCCTCGCCGCTCTTGCGCATCTTTCATGCCCGTACAGGCAACAAAATGCATCAAAGATAACTGAATGCACCCTAAAATATCGTGGGATATAGCATTAGTAATGAACCCCAACAAGACCTAATTTACTTGCTTTACTTATCAGGCAGTGCAACAAGAAAATAATTTCTTGCAAGGTTTCATAGAATCATAGAAACCCTACAGTACAGAAAGAGGCCATTCGGCCCATCGAGTCTGCACCAACCACAATCCCACCCAGGCCCTACCCCCATATCCCTACATATTTTACCCGCTAATCCCTCTAATCTACGCATCCCAGGACACTAAGGGGCAATTTTTAGCATGGCCAATCAACCTAACCCGCACATCTTTGGACTGTGGGAGGAAACCAGAGCACCCGGAGGAAACCCACGCAGACACGAGGAGAATGTGCAAACTCCACACAGACACTCAAATTACAGTCTGCTAAAATTCAGAGCAGAAGATACAAAATGGGCACACAGTCCAGACAATACATTTAAAAAAAATTGACATCTGGTGTTAAAGGGTCTTGAATGTAGCCCAATCCATCACGCAAACCAGCCTCCCAACCACTGACTCCACCTACACTTGCCGCTGCCTCGGAACAGCAGCCAGCATAATCAAGGACCTCGTGCACCCCGGACATACTCTCTTCCACCTTCTTCCATCGGGAAAAAGATACGAAAGTCTGAAAACGCGTACCAACCGACTCAAGAACGTCTTCTTCCTTACTGTCATCAGACTTTTGAACAGCCCCATCATATATTAAGCTGATCTTTCTCTTCACCCTACCTGCAACTGCAACACTAGATTCTGCACCCTATCCTTTTCCCCTATGTACTCGATGAGCGGTATATTTTGTCTGTACTGCGCGCAAGAAACAATAATTTTCACTGTATCCCAATACGTGTGACAATAAATCAAATCAAATGGAAGCTATACGTACAAGCACAGTAAGCAGCAGAGCTTGGATCTTGGGGTCAGTGAGGACCTCTTCATCCAGAAGCACGTTCGATTCAGATACGGAGACTTTCCGCAGGTGGGGGTGCTGCTGTGAAGATATCCGCTGTGTTTCTAAATTGAGAAGAGGGGAAACAGATATTGCAATCAACTCATCACTGTGAATGAATGAGGTCAGGTGAACTGGGTCCATTATCTGACATGCCCAAGGATAACATAAATGATCTGAAATGAAATAAATGGAAAGATTGAAAAAACAAAATAGGTCATATTTAGGACAACACAGATAAGAATGCAGCTTTAGAAGGTCTCACATAACCTTATCCATTGCAAATGAGTCAAGATATTAGGTTTGATGGAACTCTCATGCAAGGGTTTTCAGGAAATGGGGGTAAATGAGTAAAAAACTATATGAACTGGCAAAGTGTCACTGTGGTGTAGCCTGGGTTGCTTGAAAGGCAGAATTGGGGAAGTATTACTGTACTTTCCAAAATTGAATTTGGCGAGTGTTTGATTCTGACAGTGAAAGTACAATATGGAAAGTGACCCATTGTCTAATACCAGTAAGGTATTAGGCAATTGGTCGCAAAAACACAATGCTTTGCAAGTCGGAACATGCTTTGTACAGAAAGAGAAGGAATTAAACACAAGGCTCTTTAAAGCTTGCGCTTTGGGTAGCTACATGGTACAAAACAGCAATGGGCCCAGTATTAACCTCGGTCTGAGGCAAAGAGATCACAAATAGCTTAGAAATAAAATGATAATGTTTCTGCTTACCCATCTCAAAATCATGCTCTGCCACTCGCCTCATCTTGGGTGGAGTAGTAATCCCTGATTCTATCTCCTGTCTCTTTGGTGCTTTGCTGTCTGATATCAAGTGGTCAAAGCTTTTCCTTGTGCCTATAAAACATAAGGTTCATCATCCGCTCAGATTTGCACATAAGGGCATGCCACAGCAGGGCAGAACTTACTCCGGATTAGCGTACAGGCCCAAGCAAACACATTTCAGGGCGTTCCTAAGGGCAGGGGTGTTCTTCTCAGCAACCTGACAAAGGGCGGCATGGTGGCACAGTGGTTAGCACAGCTGCCTCACAGCGCCAGGGATCCAGGTTCAATTCTGGCCTCAAGTCACTGTCTGTGTGGAGTTTGCACGTTCCTCCAGTGTCTGTGTGGGTTTCCTCCCACAGTCCAAAGATGTGCGGGTTAGGTGGATTGGCCGTACTAAAATTGCCCCTAGTGTCAGGGGGATTAGCAGGGTAAATATGTGGGGTTAGAGGAATAGGGCCTGGGTGGGATTGTGGTCGGTGCAGACACGATGGGCTGAGTGGCCTCCTGTACTGTAGGGATTCTCACTGCAATATTTATTCCTCATTCTAAAAGAGATTACTTAGTCATTATCACATTCCTGTTTGCGAAAGCGCGGCTGCCTCGATTCTTGCACTACAGTGACTGTACTTCAGTTGACTGGCCGCAAAGCGCTTCGGGATGTTTGGAAGTCATGACAGGCACAGTGTGAAGGCAATCTTTTTCCCCCTGCTACACTGCAATCTGAAATGTGGGAAAAAGCCTCCATTGTGGCAACAGCCGCTACTTTGAAATTGAAATTGGGGCGGCACGGTAGCACAGTGGTTAGCATTGCTGCTTCACAGCTCCAGGGTCCCAGGTTCGATTCCCGGCTCGGGTCACTGTCTGTGTGGAGTTTGCACATTCTCCTCGTGTCTGCGTGGGTTTCCTCCGGGTGCTCCGGTTTCCTCCCACAGTCCAAAGATGTGCGGGTTAGGTTGATTGGCCAGGTTAAAAATTGCCCCTTAGAGTCCTGAGATGCGTAGGTTAGAGGGATTAGCGGGTAAATATGTGGGGGTAGGGCCTGGGTGGGATTGTGGTCGGTGCAGACTCGATGGGCCGAATGGCCTCCTTCTGCACTGTAGGGTTTCTATGATTTCTATGATGCATATATTATTTTAAAACTTAGCTAGGTGAATGATCAAGTGCAGCACAAAGCTAGGAGACAGGACGAGACATTCGAAGAAGTGTGGCTGATATTCCTGCTGGTAGCTCACTCTTCTGATGCAGATGCCACTTTGCTGTAGATCACCCCTGTGCCCCTTCACTAAAAATATTATATTCAGCATCTGACTCCTCTCTGCCAACAGATCAATACAGCACCACAATTTATCAATTTGTTTAAAACCCTTTCACAAAGGAGGCACCAAGCTGGCAAAGTAAATCCTTCAGTTTCATTATTGGCTGTTTTGTCCTTTGCTATAATATTGCTACGTAGAATTTACGGCACAGAAGCAGGCCGTGTGGTACAATTGGTCCGTGTCTGTAATTAGGTTCCAGTACTCCCTGTAAATTGTTTGGGAGTGTGGGAATTATTCATTTAAACACACAGCCCTGCAGGTGCAGTAATGTCAACGCTGACTTGTGCATGGGGACTCCTGGGTTTCTGTATGGCCAGGCAGCGTGGGAAATATTGCTTCCCACCTTATTTCATCTAACACTACTAGCAGATCCATTTTACCCCTCTGATCTGAGTACTTGCCAGGGCAGCTCAACTTTGAGCGCAGAACAGACGGCAGGATTGAGCAGTGATGGTACGTTCACACTTGGGACAACTATTGCAGCGACGGACATCACTGATCTGCGTGTGCACGCGCGAAACTGAGTATGGCTTTGAAGGAGTTGAAGAGTTCTTCTCCTAGGAGCTAGGAGAAGAAAAGTACTGATAATATTAGGAGCAGGACCCCAGTCTGCCAAATCCCTGCAGAATGTTGACGGAAAGCCCCTTAGAAAGGGGATCAAAGTAAAATTAATTCAATTCTGGTGTTTTATGTGGACATATCATATTTCCAATTATGTACTGTATTAGGCTTTTGCAAAACAAACATGTTTGTTTTCTCTGCCTACACTCTATTAGGCAATCATTGAAGCAGCTGACAAACACTGTAAAAACAAGTGAAGGAAGGAAACACATCATTGAATCACTTTATTCTTCCAAGAAATTCAGTACTTTGCAAGTTCACAGAGAACCCCTGAAAAAGGGTTGAAGTGGTGAAAGGAGGTGTTTCCCACCCCACCCCCCCCAAATAAATCTCATTT
This sequence comes from Mustelus asterias, assembly GCF_964213995.1. Classification (NCBI taxonomy): domain Eukaryota; kingdom Metazoa; phylum Chordata; class Chondrichthyes; order Carcharhiniformes; family Triakidae; genus Mustelus; species Mustelus asterias. Next base: position 10,467,620 of record NC_135812.1, read on the forward strand.
CCCAAATTGGACTTAGCTCCCTGAAAGTCGCTAAATACTGGGTCACAGCAGAGAGTGCAGGTGAGCAGGTGCACAGGACAGGGCTTCTTTCTTTCAAAATCAAATAAAGTCTTGCATTTAGTGCCTTTAAGGATCACTGGACTTGCTTTACAGTCAATTGAGTACTTCTGAAGTGTAGACACTATAGTACTGCAGGAAACTGAGGGTGGTTCACTGCTGCCACATAGGACCAGGAACCCGGGTTCGATTCCTGGCTTGGGTGACTGTCTGCGCGAAGTCTGCATGTTCTTCCCATGTCTACGTGGGTTTCCTCCGGGTGCTCCAGTTTCCTCCCACAGTCCGAAAGACGTGCTGGTTAGGATGCATTGGCAATGCTAAATTCTCCCTCAGTGACCCAAACAGGTGCCAGAGTGTGGCGACTAGAGGATTTTCACAGTAACTTCATTGCAACGTTAATGTAAGCCTACTTGTGGCACTAATAAATAAACTTTAAACTTGACAGGCAATTTATGTACACTAATTTGATTGTGGCCAAGTAATCTATTTTGGTGATGTTCATTGAAGGGATATATACTGGCCTGGAAACCAGGGATAACTCCCCTGCCCTTCTTCAAAATAGTGCCATGGATCTTTTATATCCACCCAAACAGGCAGGTGGGGCCCTCAGTTTAACGCCTCATCAAAATTATAGCATCTCCGACAGCACAAACAATCACTCAGAACAGCACCAGAGTGTCAGGCCTGATCTTAGTGCCCAGACCTACAGTGGGGCTTGAACCTTGCAACTTGGGAATGTGACCAGCTGAGTCATGGCTGACACTTGTGCTAAAATCACTCAAGTTTTGCTCTGCAGTGGGGGATGTTAATGACCTCTCAGCAATTTGCAAAGAGGGACAGCAAGTACCCTCAGTTAACTTGCCTTCCCAACCATAAACAAAACAAAAGACACACCAACTCTTCATTCAACTCTGCAGAGGCTGCTGGACCCTGCGGTGCACAAAATGGCCGCCACATTCACCAGTGGCTGCACTTGGGAATAAATCCTGGTGATTGACCTCAGTGAGGCCCATGAGGTGGGCCTCTTGGAGTATGAGCTCCCTGATTGAGGAATGACTGTCTGCCTGCCCAGAGAGCCTCATCAGTACATATATAACGAGGAGCGGCAGGGCTACTGACACACCCGATTCTGACTTTGTACCTGAAGCACTCTTAGGAGTGGAATTGAGTTTGTGATTAAAGGGAGTCAGGTGACGGGACACTGGCCTCTGAGGAGATATTTCAGAATACTTTGCCACGTTTATTAGGATGGCTTGGCTCTTCATTCTTAAATTATCAGATTGCCAGTGGCTTCAAAGAAAGATGTTATCACAGGAGCGGAGGGGGCGGTAGGGAAATGTGGCATCACTTCTCCTTTCTGTTTCCTTTGTTTACCCATGAGAAAATGCTCCAAGATAATGGTCATTATGAATTTCTACGTAATTTCTTGCTGCATAGAAACATTATCTGTTAAGTATAGCCCGCAGATTACATAAAACATTACAGGAATCCAAAGTCCATGATAGACAAGTATTAAGGCGCAAACAAGGTTCACTAGACTGAATCCCGGGGGGGGGGGGAAGGGAAGGGGAGAGAGAGGGGGAAGAGGAGGGGGGAAAAGTAAAGTGCGGGGGGGGGGGGGGGGGGGGGGAGGGAAGGGCGAGGGGAGGGAGGCGAGGGGAGGGAGGGAAGGGGAGAGAGGGGGGAAAGGAAGGGGAGGGGGGGAAGAGAAGGGGAGAGAGGGGGGGAAAGGGAAGGGGAGAGAGGGGGGGAAAGGGAAGGGGAGAGAGGGGGGGGAAGGGAAGGGGAGAGAGGGGGGGAAGGGAAGGGGGAGAGGGGGGGAAAGGGAAGGGGAGAGGGGGGGGGGGGAAGGGAAGGGGAGAGGGGGGGGAAGGGAAGGGGAGAGGGGGGGGAAGGGAAGGGGAGAGGGGGGGGAAGGGAAGGGGAGAGGGGGGGGAAGGGAAGGGGAGAGGGGGGGGAAGGGAAGGGGAGAGGGGGGGGAAGGGAAGGGGAGAGGGGGGGGAAGGGAAGGGGAGAGGGGGGGGAAGGGAAGGGGAGAGGGGGGGGAAGGGAAGGGGAAAGAGGGAGAGGGGGAAGGGGAGGGGGGGAAAGGGAAGTGCAGGGGGGGAAGGGAAGGGCGAGGGGGGAAGGGAAGGGCGAGGGGAGGGAGGGAAGGGGAGAGACGGGGGAAAGGAAGGGGAGAGAGGGGGGGAAGGGAAGGGGAGAGAGGGGGGGAAGGGAAGGGGAGAGAGGGGGGAAGGGAAGGGGAGAGAGGGGGGGAAGGGAAGGGGATAGAGGGGGGGAAGGGAAGGGGATAGAGGGGCAAGGGGAGAGAGGGGGGGAAGGGAAGGGGAGAGAGGGGGGAAGGGAAGGGGATAGAGGGGGGTGGGGAGGGAGGGAGAGAGGGGGGGAGGGAGGGAGAGAGGGGGGTGGGGAGGGAGGGAGAGAGGGGGGTGGGGAGGGAGGGAGAGAGGGGGGTGGGGAGGGAGGGAGAGAGGGGGGTGGGGAGGGAGGGAGAGAGGGGGGTGGGGAGGGAGGGAGAGAGGGGGGTGGGGAGGGAGGGAGAGAGGGGGGTGGGGAGGGAGGGAGAGAGGGGGGTGGGGAGGGAGGGAGAGAGGGGGGTGGGGAGGGAGGGAGAGAGGGGGGTGGGGAGGGAGGGAGAGAGGGGGTGGGGAGGGAGGGAGAGAGGGGGGTGGGGAGGGAGGGAGAGAGGGGGGTGGGGAGGGAGGGAGAGAGGGGGGTGGGGAGGGAGGGAGAGAGGGGGGTGGGGAGGGAGGGAGAGGGGGTGGGGAGGGAGGGAGAGAGGGGGGTGGGGAGGGAGGGAGAGAGGGGGGTGGGGAGGGAGGGAGAGAGGGGGGTGGGGAGGGAGGGAGAGAGGGGGGTGGGGAGGGAGGGAGAGAGGGGGGTGGGGAGGGAGGGAGAGAGGGGGGTGGGGAGGGAGGGAGAGAGGGGGGTGGGGAGGGAGGAGAGAGGGGGGTGGGGAGGGAGGGAGAGAGGGGGGTGGGGAGGGAGGGAGAGAGGGGGGTGGGGAGGGAGGGAGAGAGGAGGTGGGGAGGGAGGGAGAGAGGGGGGTGGGGAGGGAGGGAGAGAGGGGGGTGGGGAGGGAGGGAGAGAGGGGGGTGGGGAGGGAGGGAGAGAGGGGGGTGGGGAGGGAGGGAGAGGGGGGTGGGGAGGGAAGGGGAGAGGGGGGTGGGGAGGGAAGGGGAGAGGGGGGTGGGGAGGGAAGGGGAGAGGGGGGTGGGGAGGGAAGGGGAGAGGGGGGTGGGGAGGGAAGGGGAGAGGGGGGTGGGGAGGGAAGGGTGGAGAGGGAAGGGGAGAGGGGGGTGGGGAGGGAAGGGGAGAGGGGGGTGGGGAGGGAAGGGTCGGGGGCGTGGGGAGGGATGGTCGGGGGGACGGGTCGGGGGGACGGGTCGGGGGGACGGGTCGGGGGGACGGGTCGGGGGGACGGGTCGGGGGGACGGGTCGGGGGGACGGGTCGGGGGACGGGTCGGGGGGACGGGTCGGGGGGACGGGTCGGGGGGGACGGGTCGGGGGGGACGGGTCGGGGGGACGGGTCGGGGGACGGGTCGGGGGGACGGGTCGGGGGGACGGGTCGGGGGGACGGGTCGGGGGGGGTGGGGGGGATGAGTCGGGGGGTGGGGTGGGGGGGATGGGTCGGGGGGGTGGGGGGGATGGGTCGGGGGGGTGGGGGGATGGATCGGGGGGGTGGGGGGATGGGTCGGGGGGGTGGGGGGATGGGTCGGGGGGGTGGGGGGATGGGTCGGGGGGGTGGGGGGATGGGTCGGGGGGGTGGGGGGATGGGTCGGGGGGGTGGGGGGGGTGGGTCGGGGGGGTGGGGGGATGGGTCGGGGGGGTGGGGGGATGGGTCGGGGGGGTGGGGGGATGGGTCGGGGGGGTGGGGGGATGGGTCGGGGGGGTGGGGGGATGGGTCGGGGGGGTGGGGGGATGTACTCGGTCGGGGGGGTGGGGGGATGGGTCGGGGGGGTGGGGGAATGGGTCGGGGGGGTGGGGGGAT